>NW_004949118.1:5231968-5246205 GCF_000317375.1 Microtus ochrogaster | reverse complement strand
GCCTACCTAAGTTCTGCCCTATCAGGCCAAGCAGTATCTTTATTAATTAACAAATGAAAGCAACACACGAACAGAAGGACCTCCTACACCAAGCTCTTTAGTGGAGCTTTCGAAACGCATGGTACACACAACAGCAGACAGAAAGCAGAACACAGGCAACTTCATCTCCTGAGTGGGATGCTGCACCAGCTGCAAGCTCTACTTTTTAAAAGTGCATTGCTACTGACTGTTACCTTTTAGTCTGGGAAAATATTGTTATTTTCATAGATAGACAATGAGTTTATTATTGTCTTATAACTTGACTTTGATATCTATTATAGTAATCAAAGTAGTTATGGGATAAAAAGAGATGGCAGAGTTCTAGGGATGGAAGGAGGTGGTGGGGTTCTAAGGAGAAGAAACTGTGGACTTCTGGGCTCTGAATTGTGTCAAGGGAGACCAAGTATGGGAGAAGAGAAGTGAGGAAAGGATGCTGGCTGTGAGCCTAGCACCAGGGACAGCTTTTGCCTCCACTGGAGCAACTTCTGTGGAGCGTTGGCAGACACGATGAACGGGAGGGTAGAAGAACTGTGTTGTCATGGGTGATGGAGACAGCAGATGGTTCAGGAGAGCATGGCCTCAGAGATGCATGCTTGTCTTTTGCTAGGGAAACATAATCATAATTCTTTTCTGACGAAGAAAAACCAGGAGACAGGCAGACCATCACAATATAGGAACCAGCAAAGAGGACTAAATGCATGAAGGGATGGATTGTGAAGAGAAGGGATTGGGATGGTGGCGAGTGGAGGAATGGATCTTCCTTGAAAACTAGAAAGTTCCACCTGACTACGGCAAGGAAAGGGTACAGGAAGACAGACGGTGGCTGGGTAAGTCATGGGATCACCATTGCTACTCTCTCAGCCAAACCAGAAACAGGGTTGTCTCCAGCAGTAAGGGGAGGGCAGGTAGGGATGGTAGATGGTTGTCTTAGTCATTGTAGAACTCTGTCAGAGCCAGGCGGTGGTGGCGCACGCCTTTAATCCCAGCACTCGGGAGGCAGAGGCAGGCGGATCTCTGTGAGTTCGAGACCAGCCTGGTCTACAGAGCTAGTTCCAGGACAAGCTCCAAAACCACAGAGAAACCCTGTCTCGAAAAAACAAAAAAAAAAACAAAAAAATAACAAACACAAAAAAGAACTCTATCAGATTGGCTCCTCACACAATGACTATTTGATGCTGTTTATTCTTATACAGAGCTGTGGAAAGGCTTGGCTGCTTTTGCTTGGTTACTGCCTCTCTTTATAAAAGGGATTAGCGTTGTCCACAGGTCAAACACACACGTGTAGTAGATCCATCTTCACATCGACCCTTCCCAGACGTCCACGGCTATGGGCAGGCCAGCAAGGCTTTGCAGGAGACACGAGAAACTTGTGTTTTCCTGGGGCTTTGATGAGGGACAAGAGATACGGATCTGTTGAAGTCCCGCTTTAACACATGTGGCCCTGGTCACCCATCGCAGAGCCTGGCGGGAATGCCGAATGAGTCACCCTGTGCGTACCCTGCGGTGTGAGGAGGCCGTACCTAGAGACATCTGCTCTCAATTCAGCTGCAGGCCTGGTACCTGCAGGGGTGCTGAGGAGGAGGGCACAGCGATATTAAGCCATGTGTTCTCTTTCCAGTCGATTTCTTCACCGGCCCCTAGGGCCTTCCTGTAGCCAAGCCACTAGTAGCAATTCATCACTGTCTTAGGAGAAGTCCCATGGCGGAGCCAGGGAGCAAAGACTGCAAATTCTTGGCTTCCTAAACTCAGGAGTTTCTTCTTTTGCTTCTCTTCTCCAGAGTTGGGAAGAGGCAGAGCGAGAAGAGGAGGAAATAAGAACCTGCCACTTCTGCTTCACTTGGGCTCTGTGGCAGCCAGGGGTGGGAGCAGGGGAAATGAAAAGCTTGGGTTAATTCTCCCCACCGAAGAGACAGCATGATATAGCAAACAGTTCAGGATTCAGGAAGAAACCTGAAATCCTGGGTAGAACTGCCCAACAGCATCTTAAAGGGGACCAGCTCATCCCTTCCGCGGTGTGTCCCTCTGCTGTCCAGAAATTTAGAGATTTGCCTGGCTGCAGAAGAAGAGAAATGGCATTTCTTCATGCTCCCTGGCCTCTCCTTAGTTCCAGCTACAAAGTGGAAACAGCTGTTGAAAAACATCCCTAACTCACCTGCTACCTAACTGTGAATGGGCTTATCGTGATCTTTTAAGTGGGAGGAATTTTGCTCCCTGTGGACATCAGAAAAATATTTGGAGACCTTTTTTAAGGATGAGTGAAAGAATATGTCCTTGGAACCTAGAGGGTAGAGTGTGGGGTGGCTATGACATATCTCTCCCACCTAGAGGACAAGCCACGGCATCCGACTTCCCAGCCTTAAGTGTCAGTGGCATCAAGGTTGAGGAATCGTTGATTTCTCTCCTGGTTTAAAAAACATGTTTGGAATGGGGATATGGGTCATAAAGTAAGAGCGGTTGCTGTCCAGGTAAGAGGACATGAGTTTGAATGCCTGGCACAGTTAAAACGCTGGACGTGACAGTGCAAATATGTTTATAATCCTGAGCACCGTGGGGGCACAGAGACAAGAGAATTCCTGGGGTTTGCTAGCTAGCTCCAGCGCTCGCTCTCTCTCTCTCTCTCTCTCTCTCTCTCTCTCTCTCTCTCTCTCTCTCTCTCTCCCCTTCATATACTGACCTAATTCCCATGGAGGATCATAGCAAATATGAAAAATAGAAGTTAAAACAGAGAAAATCAGTAGTGGTCCACTCTGCATTTTGAAGGGTTTGGGTTTTCAGAATGGTGACTTTTTTTAATATGGAAGGAACATGCATTCTACTATCCTGTAACATACAAAGGAGGTTGTCAAAGCACCCACAGTTTGATTGCCCTGCACACACAAGCCTTTCTGTGCACTGCACACAGAAGCATCTCTGTGCACTGCACACACAAGCCTTTCCTTGCACTGCACACTGAAGCGTCTACATGCGCTGCACACAGAAACATCTCTGTGCACTACATACAGAAGCCTGTCTGTGCACTACATACAGAAGCCGGTTTGTGCACTATACACAGAAGTCTGTCCGTGCACTATACACAGAAGTCTGTCCGTGCACTATACACAGAAGTCTGTCCGTGCACTGTACACAGAGGCCTGTTCGTGCACTGTACACAGAAGCCTGTCTATGCACTGTACACAGAAGCCTGTCTGTGCACTACATACAGACACATGTTTATGCACTGCACACAGAAACTTCTCCATACACTTCACACAGAGGCCTATCTGTGCACTGCATACAGGAGCCTCTTCATGCAAACTTGTTCCTGTCTTTCATGCTTCTCATGATGCTGCTGCTCAGGCTTCCCCAGCTCTAACTAAACACCCCCCTCTCTCTCCTCTCTCTCTCTCTCTCTCTCTCTCTCTCTCTCTCTCTCTCTCTCTCTTCTTCCTTCCCTCCTTTCCACCTTCCTTCCACACGCTCATCCCTTTGCTTCTCTGTCTGACCACACACTTTAGCCTCTCTCATCCCCCATCTTGGTGATTAACCAATCCCTGTGTCTGTTTGGAATTCTTCCTCTAAAGTAAAGCCTGAAATTCTGTTTACTGCTCACATGATGTGTGAAATGAGAAGAATGATTGAGCTGAGCCCCTCAGGATGGTATAAAGATGACTGAATCCCACTTGACACAGAGTAAGTGCTGGTTGTGTATTGACCGTCCTAATTGTTCTTGGTACCCTTTCCCACTCAGAAGCACAAACATTACCTCAAATACAGTATCTCCACAGCCAGAACCCTCCCACCCACATCTGCTTCCTTATGACTCTCCCACTCTTTTACTGAGTCAGTGTGGTGTCACTTTGGTGGCATGGTCACACTCAGCTTCTCTCCTTGTCTCTGGCTTCCACACCCTCAGGTCCTCAGGTCCAGGCAACCATGAATAGAACCTAAGTGTCCCTCTACTGAAGAATGGATAAGGAAAATGTGGTACATTTACATAATGGAGTACTACACAGCAGAAAAAAAATGACATCTTGAATTTTACAGGAAAATGGATGGACCTAGAAAACATTATTTTGAGTGAGGTAACCCAGACACAGAAAGACAATTATCACATGTACTCACTCATAGGTGGTTGTTAAACATAAGGCAAAGAAAAACAGCCTAATACAAATCACAACCCCAAAGAACTTAGACAACAATGAGGAGACTAAGAGAGACTTACATAGATCTAATCTACATTGGAAGTAGAAAAAGACAAGATCTCCTGAGTAAATTGGGAGCATGGGGACCATGGGGAGGGGAGAGGCAGGAAGGGGAGCAGAGAAAATGTAGAGGTCAATAAATATCAATATAAAAAAGAAAGTATCTGTGGTAATAACCGTGTATGGGCATGACATATTTCTAGTCACTCTTCCTGTCTAGTTGGCTTTCTGTCACTGTAATGAAACACCATGACCAAAGGCAACTTGGAGAAGAAAGGGTGCATTTGGCTTCCAGGTCCTGTCCATCATCAGGGGAAACCAAGGTAGAAACTCAAGCAGGAACCTGGAGGCAAGAACTGAACACAGGCCATGGAGGAATATTGCTTCCTGGCCTGTTCTTCCTCACTTTCTTAGTTTGCCTCCTTATACCCCCAGGACCCCTTGATCAGGGTGGTACTATTCACAGTGAACTGGACACTTTTATGCCAATCAGCCATGAAACAAGTGCTCCACAGGCTTGCCTGTGGGCCAGCCTGAAAGGAACATTGCTTCAGCTGAGGCTTTCTTTTCTCAGATGATGATGGCAGCTTCTGTCAAGCTGACAAAGAAGTCACCAGCACAGTTCCCTAAACCAAACACTTTGTAAACTAGTTACGAGGCATCTGTAGTGTATCAGGCATTCCAGCACAGGCTCTGAAGTCCACAGGAGCAGGCGCACAGTTATCTCCAACGCGACACCACTTTATCTATTGGACTTGAGCGTCCTTGGCAGTTAGTGTACTCAGAGCACTATGATATCGGAACAAATACTTTGAGGATACCGAGGGACAGTTATAACTGCCTGTCCCACCCTTTGCGCCTGCAGAGTGGACAGAGCATCAATCATGAGACAGCAAAAGCAGGTACAAACCAGGATGGGAGATCAGGGTAGGGCGGGAGATGTGTGGATACACAGTCCTGTCTGTAACTTTCTCTCTCACTCTCCACTGGGACCACGATCTCTGAGTTGAATTATCTCCTCACAGATAGCGTTCTCTCTGCCTTCCCCTTCCATTATGTTCCCACATGTCTTTCCCTTCTGCAACTGTCTGTGTTTTCTGTTGATTTAGGTGTAGAGATCAGAGTTCAAGCTTTCTAAGAGCCACACCCATATTCGTAAGCCCTCCTCAGGACAGGCCACTCATCCAATGGCACCATCACAGATCCGCTTGGACCTCCCTTCCGTGGCTCTCCTCTGGAATGTTCTTCTCTCCCCATCTCCTGCATAGATTTATATATCCCTCACCCTTGGAGCACAGCTTCCTGCTCTGCAAGGCCATCTCTACAAGAGGCACCAAGGAGGAGGCTGTGGTGGACTGAGCTCCTTTAGTTACATAAAGTACCTCCTTCCTTTTGTACAAACACTGTAGCTTCTTAGATAAGGTTGTGAATTCAGTGTCTCCAAGGAGTTTTGCTTTGTTTTAGCACACAGTAGATGCTGAGAAGAGACTCTGCCACATGACACAGGGCCTTCATTGGAGGCATCCAGGACACTGCTGTTGCCTCTGAGGAAGAGGCTCTGCCAGCATGCTTCTGTCTGAGCTTATGCCTCCCAGGGCTTCTCCGTCCACCTTGAGACCTTTGTTTTCTCCTGGTTGGAGCCAAGTGGATACTGAGAACACAGAATAATTCTACTTTCTATTGCATTTTTTTTTTTTGTCATTTTCATGACAAGCCTGAGACACTTCAGTCTGATTTACCTACTGACTTGGAGGCTGGGAAGGACTTGAAGACCAATACCTCATGGCTGACCACCTGCTGGGCACTAGATGCAATCCTTCTAATCCCTTGAGCTCCCTGATCATAGAGATCCAGTGTTTTCCTATAGACAGGCAGCTATGCAGAGCAGAGTGGAGATTTGAACCCAGGCAGCTTACTTTGGGCAACTGTGAAGCACATACAACAAAAGTCAGAGAGGAGAAAGAAAGGTAGGATTCTGTATCAATGAATAATTCCAGGACCCCAGCTCAAGAAGAGACCAATCAGTGGCAAGGTCGCAAGCCTAGTTCTCACTGGGGTGGACTGAGGTAGGGAATGCGTCTTTTAGAAGCTTTTTCCCTGTGCTCGTAACACGGAATCATGGAATCTATGTGTGCACAGGTGAAGGTAGATGGTACGAACCAGAAGCGAAGCCGAAATGCCCTCCAATTATCCCCAGTCCTCTTTGTCTTCCCATAGTACCTTCTGACCCACACGGGGAGGTGGCTGCCTTTCTGCGCCGGAGTCTCTTCTGCCATAGCTGTGAAGATCTGACATCCCCACATGCTGCTAGCTGAAATGGATGCATGCTTCATGGACCACTGGGGATGTGCCTATTTGAACACTTCCACTTTCCTGGCAGAATGAGAGAAAATAGCTCCCCGGAAATATATTTTATACAACATCCAGCCCCCAGGACAAATGTCATTAGATGTCCCTGAAAGAGTCCTCTGTCTAAAAGTTGTCCCTGAGGTTAACCTGTTTTCCTACTTGCTTGAGTCTGGGCCTGGGCTGGAGGACAGCGGCAAGTCCCCCTTCTTTTAGGGAAACAGTCACTGATTGTCCTGTCATATCGCTTTTGTCTCCTCGTGCGATAACACATAGATGTGACTCCGTTTATTATGGTCCTCGCTGTGCTGAGGGATATATAGGCTTCCCCTCTAAAGCTGGAATGGACGAGTTTGAATCTGGGTATCTGGTCATTGCAACGTATAACCTTAAAGGTTTCTAGGAGGCCGAGTGGAAAAACATTTAAGTATTTAAGATCAAGGGGTAGTGTATAAAGGAGGTATTCTATGAATGTCTGGGTGGTGGTCAGCTTCCCATCACTGTGATGTATACTTGCCATAGTAAAGCTGATTGGAGAGGAGGAGGTGGATGTTTGGGTGGTGGCTTCAGAGGGTTCCATCTAAGGTCCAGGACTTTTGAGCTTGTGGTGAGGAAGACATGGCTGGGAGCCAGGATGCCAGGAGAGGTACGAAGCCGGAGCACCTCAGTTTCTCTACAAGGGCATGCCCTTGATGACCTCACTTCCTCACACTCCCAGTTCCTGGAAATTCTAAGGAGTGGCACCGTGGGCTGGGGACTGAGTCTCATTTGTGGGCATGAGGGCCACACTCTAGTCGTGAGGCATAACTAACTTTGCAGGTATCGCTTGCCTGCAGTAGAAACCTCGTGACAGTCCAAGGTCAAACGAAGACTTGCTGTTCCATGCTAAGCAGCACAGACATTAGCCTCAGTGTGACCGAGAAAGCACAGTGCATGTTAAATCAAACACTGTTCAGTTTGGGGAAGTACAATGCTCTTGATTCGGTTAGACGTGTCTCCATCCGTGTCTTCATGCCAGGCACACGCGCCAGTGAGTGATGTTATTGCCCACCTCTTCTACTTTCTCCTCTAATGAGGCGACATGGCAGTTGTTTCTAAATAAGAGATCCTATTTCCGGAATGCTGCTTTCATCTTTTAAACCTTACCGCCGTATCTCACGGACTACTCATGCACAGAAGCTAAA
This sequence comes from Microtus ochrogaster, assembly GCF_000317375.1. Classification (NCBI taxonomy): domain Eukaryota; kingdom Metazoa; phylum Chordata; class Mammalia; order Rodentia; family Cricetidae; genus Microtus; species Microtus ochrogaster. Next base: position 5,238,455 of record NW_004949118.1, on the reverse strand, counting down.
CCATGGGGATGCTTATTCTCCAGTCAAAGTTCTTGTTCATAGCAATGGGACGTGTTAGGCAGCCAGAGGGAGTCATCTCCTATGGTCCATATTTGCATATCGATCACCAAGACAGGCCCACCTGGCACCCAATGGATGCTGTTATTCCTACAACATTGCAAGAGAAGGCCTTAGGGAAAATTGCTAGAAGGTATTCTTACTAGATTGTTCCATATCCAACCAGAGCATGGCTTTATTGTCACCAACTTCTGGGGTGGGGGACGATGCCAGGGTAAAATACAGAGCCTCATGCATAACCAGGCCTGTGCTCTGCCACTGAGCCCAACCACCGGCCTTGCCACCCCTCTCCGTGAAATACGAGGTGCAGGGAAATCCCTTGTGTTTGAATATGGCTTGTCTCCTCCAACATTGCCCCTGGAATTTTCATCTTAGCTTGAGATGAAGAAATGGATCCTATAGCAGGATGTTGGAGCTCTGCCCTAGTAACTGTACTAACGTGTCCACGAGAGTAATGGCTCACTGGGATAATGGGTCATTTCCAGCATGAGTCTGCAGTAAAGCCAGTTTGGCTCTATCTCACACTTTCCCTGACTGTGGCTGTGTAATTCCCTATACCGCACAGGGCTCCAGCAAGAAGGCTATCAGCAGAGTCACCTTTTGACCCTGGACCAGAACCATGGGCAGAAGCAAGCCTCTTTATAATTTCTCTTGCCTGCAGTCTGCTGCATCAGCAACAGCAAATAGCCTAAGATGCTTTCTCATCTCCCACCTATTGGTCAGAACGTCACCGAGACAATAAGGCTAAGGTTTCTTTTCTGTCACGTCCCTACTAAAAGCCCTGGGTGGATCAGTCTTCCGAGCTACTCTGGTCCTCTGAGCGATGACAGTAATTCATTTGCTAGCCTCTAATGCAGTGGTTCTCTCCTTCCTAATGCTGTGACCCTTTAATATAGTTGTGGTGACCTCCACCCATAAAATTATGTTCGTTGCTACTTTATAACTATAATTTTGCTACTGTTATGAATTGTAATGTAAATATCTGATATGCAGGATATCAGATATACAACCTCTGTGAAAGGGCCATTCGACCCCCAAAGGGGTCACGACCCCACAGATTGAGAACTGTTCCCTAATGCACACCAGCAATAGGCAGCTGAATGACATGACTTCACAGTTCGCCCGTGACCTCTCAGGAGGCACATATCCAAAAGCAACATCAGTGTAGCGCTGTTATCTACTACCTGTGAGTAACTGACTGTAAATGACAGAATGGCTGCAACAGGACCCCTGATCGTAGCAGGCCACTAGACCTTAGCACAGCAGACACCATGATGGAAGCACCATGCAGGCCTTGGGACCCAGCACGCAGGCAGCAATGCCTGCCAAAATGAGAACAAGAAAAACCCTAATCCATCAAGTCCACAGTTCTGAGAAAGCCCCTGAATGGACTAATCTTACATTTCGGCTTTAGTAGCTCTGCTTTCAGCTAACTGAGATGTGTCAACCCAGGACACAATTTTTGTGTTTAGAAGTCCACTCTGAGAAAGGCTGGGGGCAGCACTTGGGTCCTGAGCACCCAGCGTGGTAGCCAACTTGCTAATAGACTTTCTATTGGCTGAACCCATGTTTTAGAGATATTGTCCGGTGGATTCCCCACAGCATGGCTTTGACGTATCTTTGTTTGTCTCGTTCTCTAGATAACCCGAATATGCTATCCAGCACAGCGGCTCCTCCAGACACAAACTCGAGGCAGCCCAACCCATTCTAACTTAATAGCAAATGGAGGAGGGTATGTTTTGCCCCAAACATGCTCAGGCCAAGGGAGTATTTTATAAGATTCAGGTTTAAAGGTTTCTGGAATAGAGGCTGGAGTGTTGGCTCAGGGGCTAAAAGCACTTGTTGTTCTTGAAGAGGACCTGGGTTCAATTCCCCGTACCCACGTCACGGCTAACAACCATCTACAGCACCAGTCACAGAGGGATCTAATGCTCTCGTCTGGTCTCCAAGAGTGCTGCAAATTGTGGTTCACATACATACATGCAAAACAACACATAAGATAAAAAAAAAGATTTCTGGAATCTTCCACGGCAGTACTTTATAGAAATGTCTGTAATAAAGTTTTCTCTGCTTTATTTTTATAGTTTGTAAATTAGTGCATATGAGTTATAGGAAAATTAGTACAAATAAGCCTCAATTTTTCAATATTAGATCCCAAAGACAAAATTTTATGCTGTCAATCTTCTGTTGTTACTACATATTCTGATTCAGTTTCTGGACCCACATCCCCAGGAACCAGAAGCAGACTGAAGACAGGCACCTTGCTGGTTCACAATCTAAATATCCTGGAGTTTGCAGAGTGGTTGGCCAAGTCAGCCTGGAGCGCACGTGAGGAGATTAGTTTGTGTTCTTCATAGAATAGGAAGACCATGTAGACAGTCTTTCCATCTGATGGAAGAAAAGTCAGCAAAGGAGCCAGAAACAAGGCTTAGATCTGCAAGCATCTTAATGCCAGAGCTGTGTCAGATAAAAATGTCATTCAAGTCGCCCTGTCTGGGGTCTCCCACCGATTGTGACAGACTGGATGGTGAACCAACTTTGCTAGGTTTCCTTGAGTCGTGGAGAGCTGGCAAGGCAGAGCAGCCCTTCTGTGGGTTGAATGGCCTCCAACTAGTAAATCTTGACCCCGATTGTTTCAGGATGTAGTTCAAGAGCACAGCTGACTGCTCTCCGCTGTTTGTGAGCACACAAATCACAGCTCCGCTTTCTGGTCCCCAGAGGATGGATGCCTCGCTGCTCCAATTAATTATGCATCAGTTAATTAATTTGTTGGCTTTAGTGAATTGACTCAATTATTTTAAATGGCTTTTAATTGTTAATATATGCAGTATACAGAAGACCAAAGCTGTTAATAGAATTCAGCGTGAAAACCTCCCAGGACAGGCAATGGCCTTATAAAGCAAATTACTGAAAGTCTCCCAAAGGGTCCATGTGACTTCCAAAAATCTGATGGTGTCTGAAACAGGGCAGGATCTGTTTAAGGGTCTTAGAAGATCTTCTAAATGAACACAGATAACTAAGTAGTAGGAATTTGTTGAAAGATCATTTGAGGCCTATGACCCAACTCTAAGTAACTCTGTGTAGGGGTCATGAAAGTCAGGAGTCTCCAGAGGGCAGGGTCAGCTCTGATGAAACACACACATCCGATAAGAGCTTGAGTGCTGATTGGTGAATGTGGTTGGAGGCTGTTTCTTCATTCCTGGCCGCACAGACCTGAAATAGTCACAGAGAAACCGTATTAATTAGAATACTTCTCGGCCTATTTGCTCAGACTTCTTATTAAGTAACTCTTACCTCTTAAATTAACCCATTCCTATTATTTTGTATTTTACCATGAGGCTCATGGTTTACCAATAAGGTTCGGGGGCATCCGTCTCCTTGACTCTGCCTTCTTTCTCCCAGCATTCAGTTTAATTTTCCCGCCTAGCTCTAGTCTGCCCTGTCCCAGGCCAAAGTAGCTTCTTTATTAACCAAAACACATTCACAGCATACAGAGGAAATTCCACATCAGGTGAATACTTCATACTATCGGTGGCAATGGAGAGAAGACCATGCACTCTACAGCTAGAGTCTCTCATGCGGGGAGGGGGAGCAGAAATAAAGTATTATGGCTTAGATGTACTTTGGGTGTCCCCTTACTACTAGAGAAAGTCATGTGTTGTAGGTGTGGTTCCCACTGTGGCAGAATGAAGGTGGTGGGTATTTAAGACATGGGGCCTAGTGGATATAACTAACCCATTGGGGCATTCCCTCAGAGGAGATTATCCTAATTCTTATGACATACTGCTAGCTTCCATTAAAGATGAAACTGGACACTTGCAGCTCTTGATTGACATGTGTCCATGTCATCATTCTCTCTTGCACGAGGTCTCAGCATGAAGACATCAACTGTGTTGTGATTCAGCCAGACGGCCCTCAACAGAGCCGAGCAGATCCCAGTGACATACCCTTAGATCCATAAAATTCTAAACTAATACTGCTTGGCTTATTTGCTCAGGCTTCTTATTAACCAACTCTTACCTCTTAAATTAACCCATTCCTATTATTTTATATTTTACCATGAGGCTCATGGTTTACCAATAAGGTTCCGGGGCATCTGTCTCCCTGACTTCGCCTTCTTATTTCCCACATAAGGTAGCCAACAGTAGGTATTTTGCTAGAGCAACATAAATTGGATTAATATAAAGGTGGAGTCTAACTAAATAACACCTGGATGGGTGGAGACGGAGGAAACCCTCAAGTGTTAGTGTGCTCCTCGTTTATTCTAGAAACCTAGAATTCAGAAACAAGAAGTAGCAGGCAGCATCCACAGAGCTCTGTGTTCTTGCCAGGGGACACACACTTTGTTCCTAGTCTGCTCCTGGGATTTACTCTACTGGGTGTGCGTGAAAGCGAGCTCAGGGCAAGTTAGATGTGGACATCATAACTGTTGACAATTTCCGTCTCTATTCGCTGTGATTAGCAGCTGTGTGCTCTAGGTGCCAACTAGTTCTTAATCTCTGTTTCCAGTGCTCTGCTTTAGCCAGCTTCCCATCACCAGTGCTGCTCAGTGTTGCTGACAGAAACTGGCTGGCTTGTTTCTCCAGCCCATTCTGCTCAGTATTGTTCCTGGGGCCGGAGAGAGGGCTCAGCGGTAAGCACGCCCAATACTCTTGCAGAGGACTCGAGTTTGATGCTCAGCATCCACGTATGGACTATAGAAGCTAGACATGGTGACAGAGCCTACAGTCCCAGTGCTAAGGCTCACTGGTCTACATCAGTGAGGCACTATGTGGTGGGGGGGCCCCCAAGTAACATAACACCTGATGCCTTCACACAAATGGGCACACATATACAGATGTGTGCACATATACAAACACATGTTACAAGAAAGGTTTTAGAACCACAAACATTGTAAGAACTCATCACCCCAGCAGACTCACAAGAAATAGAAATGTGTGTCCTTCGGACGGAAGGATGCTCCAAGGTTAAACCCCGAGTCTGAGCAAGGGAATGGAGATCACCAGAAAGAAATAACACTAAAGATAAGGTGGATCTCCCCCATCATTTAACTGTGGGTTAAGGATGAATAGTTATTTTAACAAATAATAAGAAGGTGTTCTGGCGTTTGTAACACACAAGAGGAGAACATGCACCAACAAGGCCTTAGAGACGTGCAGGGAGGATCTTGGTCCTCACTATGGAGCATATGGTGATGAGCTTGGTGAGTGCACTGGGGGTCACTAAGCACTCAGGCATGAGATAAGACTACAGTTGAGAAACAGAGTGAGAGCTAACATGGAGATAAGGTAAGCAGTGAAGAGTCTTTACTTAGTAGAGAGACGGAGCAGAAGAAACAGAAACAAAGAAAGGGACACGGAAGAAAAAGATGGTCGATTTATACGTAAGCACAGCTATATCCATAGTAAATACTGAGTATAATATCTCAGCTAAAGAGTTAAAATCATCAGAGTGGATATAAAAACAAATTAAGTATAGAGACCTAGATTAAAAATAAATGAGAAATGCGTCACAGCATCAGATAAACCCAGAGAAATTCAGACTGGCTGGATAACTTTCAAATCTGATAGATTTCAGTGTCAGGATGGACAGGGATGAAGAGGGTCATCTCATAATGATCAAGGGGTTATTTCATCGGTAAGACAGAGAAGTCTTCAACATGTACCAAATGGCAGCGCTTCAAAGCTACAGAAGTGATGGGCAGAGGCGACGGGAAGACAAACCCATCCACAATTATAGTCAGAGACTTTAGACTTCTTCTCTCAACGACTGGCAATTGAGAATGACTTCTCTCCATGAATGAATGCATAGAAATCAGAAATAATATCAAATTCTGAAGTTATAAACAAACTCTTCGCAGCGATATTAATTAAAACCAGATGGGGTGAAGTGTAGCTACTATGGTAGCATGCTGACCTAGCATCCAGCAGGCCCTGAGTCTGATTACCTGCTTTTCGTAAGCTGGGCGTGGTGGCACACACACACACCCACAATCCCAGCCCTCAATAGGCAGATTCAGGATATTCAGATGTTTATTGTAAGCCTCAGATACCTTGGGAGTTTGAGGCTATCCTGGGCTACATGAGATTCTGTCTCAACACAAGAACAAAGACTAGAGATAGCTCCATGGTTAAGACCACTGATGGTTCTTTCTGGGAACGGGATTCAATCCCCAGCATCCAAATGGCAGCTCATAACCATCTGTAACTCCAGCTCCAGGGACCAGGGGACCTGATATCTCTGGACTCTGTTGGTACCTATACTCACGTGCTCATACCCACACATGCGTGTGCACACGTGGATGGACACATGCTACACGTGCCTATGGATAATTTTTTTTTTCTTTTGGTTTTTCGAGACAGGGTTTCTCTGTGGTTTTGGAGCCTGTCCTGGAACTAGCTCTTATAGACCAGGCTGGTCTTGAACTCAC
>NW_004949118.1:5214557-5231868 GCF_000317375.1 Microtus ochrogaster | reverse complement strand
CAGAGCTTGGCTTCTTCAGCTTCCAGCAAGGATCAAAGACCAGTGGCTTTCCAGGAATCTTCCAGGCATCCAGTGGCATATTGTCACTATGGAGGCATCTGGCTTCATGAACTGAGTAGCCACCACGTGCCCACCCTCTTCAGTATGAAGGCAGTCGTTTTTAGATTGTCCAGACCTTGTCATGTAAGCCAAACTAATAAATATATATTTATTATACATATATATATACATATACTTATTTATTCTTTTTATAGGTTCTATTCCTTTAAATAACCCCGACTAATGCATTTTTAATTCACACACACACACACACACACTCACACAGAAAGTGTATATTGACACAGAGACCTGTACCGGAGTGTTCATAGTAAACATGATTTATAGAAGTACAAGCCAGGAAACCCACATACTCATTAACAGGTGATTAGATAAACAAATTGGAATACCTTCACACAATGGAATATGGTTCACTAATAGTACATACAAGAACATGAATATATCTTAAAATAATTTTGCTGAATAAGAATTCTTTAAAAACAGGTAAAGGGGCTGGGGAGATGGTTCAGTGAGCGAAGCGTTTGTCAAGCAAGCACGAAGTTCAATCCTTAGCATCCGTGTAGAATCTGAGCTTGACGGTGATACATATAATACCAGCACTGGGGAGGAAGGGGCAGGTAGATCTCTAGAACTTTCTGGCCAGTCTTGATAAACTGGAAAACTCATGTTTAATGAAAGACTCTATCTCAAAAACATCAGGTAGAATTAATTTTCTATTATTGTGTAAGACACCATGACTAAGGCGGCTTATTAAAAAGGGGTTTATTTGGGGCTTCCGGTTTCGGGGAGTTAGGGTCCACGATGTCAGAGTTGAGGGACTGGGCAGCTGGACCAGCAGATGAGAGCCCATATCTTGACCCACAAGCAGGAGTCAGAGAGGGCGCTGGGAATATCATGGATCTTTCTAAACCTTCAAGCCTCTCCCCAGTGACACACCTCCTCCAACCAAGTCACACCTCTTAATCCTTCCTAAACAATCTCACCAACTGGGAACCTCATAAGAGCCATGGGAACCCTTCTCATTCAAACCAGCACAGGGAGTAACTGAGGAAGATGCCCAATGCCCACCTCTCGTTCCCACCTTCGTATACATACAGTGCAGTACACCCCTTTCTCCACAGGCACACGTTAAACACACCGATACATAAAAACAGGTGAAAATAGTAAATACTGTATGATTCAGTTGATATGCAGTTCCAGAAAATGCCGAGTAACTTACAGGAGAAGATGGCAAAACCATGGTCACCTTGCAGCTGCAGTGGGTGGTGGCTAGGGATAGGAGGAAGAGACAGGAGGGAGGCAATGAGACAGAGGATTCTGATGCTGCTGGCCTTGACTGTGCTGTTTCTCTGATTTAAACTCATGTCCATACATCAGATTTTATGCATTGACACAATTATTTTGTTTTATGTCAATCACACATGAATGAGTTTTAGAAAGTAGAGATGTGTTACTCTCCGGCTCCACATAAAAAAAAAAAAGCAAATAAGCAATAACAATTGCTGCCACTGTAATTTTAAGCAGCCCTTCTTCTAGAGAACAGCCAAGCAACATCTGCGTTGGCGTTTTCAGTTAGACTGCACGCCCATCAGCTTCTGCTGCCCCGATTATAATTTTACTGCCAGAGCTAGCCATTGTCTACAACCTCTCAACCTCAGGCATGACCATTTTGATCAGCCAGGGCCCTCTTTCTCTGGGTGTCTCAGTAAGGCACTGGTAGCTTCTTTAGAAATTTCACATCCGCAGACCGGGCTGGCTTCTCCCGACAGTCCCTCTTCTGTCTGCCTTACAGGTTCATTTAGACTTGACTGCTCTGTTCTACCCCCGTGCCTCCAGTCTCCAGCTCCCAGCCTCTTCCCTGTCACTATAACTGCCACTCTAAATAAGCCCCCGTGTGAGACCATGTCCCGGTACCAGGTCAAAGAAGCACTTCTGTCTGTCTTGTGTTCATATTGCTGCCCGGCACCAAGCAGTTTGGCTCAGTTACGGTTTAGGTATTTCATTTCTCCGGAGGATTCGGGATTGAAAGGGTAGTACACTGTTTTGAGAGCTCTACTCTACTCCCACAGCAAGAAACACAAACTACTGAGGACGGTGGCTCCCACAGACAATACCCATGCTACTGCAGACATGGTAAACGCAGCATCCCTCATTCCCTGGCTTTTACAACTCTCATAAGCATCTTGCCCTCCACTGCTCGATGCTGCTTGTACAAATAAATGAATAAATAAACGTCTTATGTTAAGAGCTTTGGAAAGCAATCTTAGTGCAAACAGGTACATGTGCATCTCCTGGCATGTACACGTGCGTGTGCACACACACAGGTGCATATACATACATGTACCTTAAGTCTCAATTCTAAGACCATCTCTATGATTTCAGGACATACTTCCACATGTGGAGATTGCAGCCTCACACAGTCCTGAGGTAGCACTCTTCTAAGCTCCATTCCTGGACCTTCAGAGGTGCCTGCACGGAGCCCTGTGATGATGTGGCCGGGACTGGATGGTTCAAACACCAGAGATGTATTTAGAGTTCCAAGTTCAAGATGTCTGTAAAGTTTATTCCTTCTGAGACCCTTATCATTGACTCAGAGATGGATGGCTTTCTTCTCATTGTCTGGTGTTTCGTGTGTGTGTGTGTGTGTGTGTGTGTGTGTGTGTGTGTGTGTGTGTGTGTATGTGTTCATTCCAATACTGTCTCCTAATAAATATGCCATGCATACTTCAATACCTGCCCTTCGCCTGCCCCTAGTCTCTGACCTCCCTATGCTCTGTCCTAAGGCTGGCTCCGAACTTGCAATGTAGCCCAAGCTGGCCTCAGACCTGCAAACCTCCAGGTTCAGCTTCCTGTGTGCTGGGATTACAGGCATAAGCCACCATGCCTGGCTCCAGTTTCCTATCTAAGGTTCCTGTGTTCAAAGACTGTCACATTCTGAAATCCTGAGACTTCAACATTATCTGTTAGAGAGGGGACACAATTCACTCCATATTTTTTTTTGCTTGAATAGCAATATTTTTTCTTGTTTTTCTTCTTACTGAAAATGGATTTTTTTCTCACATAATATATCCTGATTATGGTTTCTGCTCCCTCCCAGTTCTCATCTTCCCGGTCTCTCCCCGACACCCTGCTCCACCAAACCAGATCTGCTTTCTTTCTGTCTCTTATTAGAAAACAAACAGGCTCCTCAGGGATGATAATAAAATATAACATAATAAAATAAAGCAAAACTATTCCGTGGGAGTTGGACATGTGTCTAAGGTTGCTTATTAACATTGTTTCCATTTTATAGATGATCAAGAGAAGGCAAAGAGCATCAGAGTGTCCAAGGTTAGACCCTTAGCAAACATCAGAACCCAGAAGCTAATTGTAGGGTGTTGTACATTTACAACCCGCATTCTTCATTACTGGGCTATACTGAATCAAAATTGCTCCAACTAGTCTTAGTGACCTTGAGATTCCCAGGCTAGCCCACAGAACAACACAACACAGAACACTGCTTGGAAGATTCCAAAGTCTTATGTTATAGACTCATAACAACATGAAGAGATTGGGAATGAGCCCTGGCCCCTCCAGGTTGAGCAGTGGCAATAAGTGAGAAAGTAAGGGGCTCGTTCCACGGCTGTTCTACACAAGGGCCACTCCTTAGGCCTCGGCTTAGCTTAACACACATTCAGTAGTGATCACGTCCCTGAATAAATTTCTTCTGGCCTGTTTCTATCTCAGGCACCATTCAGGGTGTGGACCTCCCCCTTTTTTGTATGAAGTAATGTTTTTAGATGAGCATAGATATGGGCTCATCTTAAAGCTAACCAGGCTGGCCTCTTTATTCCTATCCTAGGAACAAAACTGATTCATGCACTGCTATACGGGGGTTGTGCTGAGCTGCCGTTCCTGTGAACCATAGCACTGTGTGATGAGTGGCTACCCCGAGAGCATGACCTTCATCCACAAGTCAGGCTCTTGCCCACAGTTACGGTTTAGGTATTTCATTTCTCTGGAGGATTCAGGATTGAAAGGGTAGTACACTGTTTTGAGAGCTCTACTCTACTCCCACAGCAAGAAACACAAACTACTGAGGACGGCGGCTCCCACAGACAATACCCATGCTACTGCAGACATGGTAAACGCAGCATCCCTCATTCCCTGGCTTTTACAACTCTCATAAGCATCTTGCCCTCCACTGCCCGAGAACTCTAGAGGCAGGCCAGAGAAAACCCTACCTTCTTTCTTCCCTCCCTTCCAGCCCCTTCCTTCCTCCAGTCCTTCCCACCCCACTCTTCCCCTTTTGCAGAAATAAGTGCCACTAGGTACAAGTTGGCTTTCTCTTTTATTGGCTAATATCTAATTTAGCCCAGTGGGCCATACTCTTGGGATACGGTCATACTGGAGTAAGAGTCCTGCATCATATAAAGAGACCATCACTCAAAGACTCTTTCTGGATATCTTTCCCTTTCTGGTTATGTACATCCTGTGTCTGTAGATTTCTTCATGTTGCATTATATGTATATGACACATGTGTCTATGGACATCCTGTGTCTGTAGATTTCTTCGTATGGCACATGTGTCTGTCATAGCTTCGTATTTGTAGGTTTATGAGTCTTTCCTGCTCTAGTCATAAAGTCCACACCAAACTGGAAACATTAGTAGCAAAAATACATTGTTATCACTTAATCTGATGAGCTTTTGGGTGGCACATAGAATAGTGACTAAGTGTTTCCCGCATCCAGAAAAACAGACTGCATTTGAGTTATTTCTTTGAACATTTTATCTAAATGCTAGGTGAGGGAATTTAGTTACTTGTGTTGGGTGACTCTGGAGAACGTGTACTGATTTTCTGATACATTTCAAGTCAATACTATGTAGAGAAAACATGGAAACAGTTCCTTCTTTCTGTAGGACTGATTCCTGTCCTGAGAAATGAGTATATCACAGCATGGATGCATGGCCCTTGTGATGGTTGTGACATGCTTATGAGGGTTTCCAGTCATTTGCAGTTTGAAGGGTACCACATGGACATGAGTTTCCTCTTCCACATCTCTGACAATTACAAAAATGAGCTTTTAAACACAGGTATGACCATATATATGCCACAAATTGTCCTGTATAGGATCTTAAAGGGTTTTTTATTTAGGTGCATGGGAACTTTCTGTGTGACGAAGGCGATTATGAAATATCAAGCAACAGCAAATCCAGAGACACAAGTGGGGAGAGTTTGTTGTTCATAGTTTGGTGCTCACGTTTCGCATCTTGTAAATGTGGAAGGAGGAAGGACGGCCACCATGGAGTTCAGCATCCCTCTAACCCTGAGTGCTGGCATCCCTTGCTGAATCAGCCACTCTCCTCAAAGGATGGCGCTTGGTGGGCTTCCCCCTGCTCCTTGACATACAAGGCACAGTTTGGCAAACTTGAAAAGGCTAGGAGAGAAAGCATCATTTTCCTTCAGTGATTCACCCCTAGGGGACCTGTGTTGATTCAGCAGCTTTGCCTTGCACAGAGGGAGCCAAAAGATTGTGAAGGTTTGATACATCAGCTAAACCGATTGTAAACATCGTGCTTGAACTCTTTCAGTTAGACAAGCATTGGGACATACACCAGCACCTGGCGCTCTGTGTTCCCCATACCCATAATCCCCGCCCCCACGCCCGTCACGTTGCTTTCCTTCACCAGAATGATGTTTTGATCTTTAGTGCCCTCATCTCTTACTTGTGTAGAAACGTTTCAAATATAGTATAAAAATTCTCAAAATAAGTTTCAATTTAAAAGTGTTGAGGATAATTTGGCAAATCCTTATTTGCCTCTTGCTAGTAGCTTAAACAATGAATCACAAATAATGGAAATTATGGTATGGTTCCCACAGCCACACGATAGCCTGTTCTCTGACAAGAGAGAACCGTAGCCCTTAGGTCTGATATCCATCCATCCCTTGCATGGTTTCATGCTCATGTTGCATTTTCCCTTTCATCTTGAGAACACATCATTTGGCTGGGCTTTGGTGGCACATACCTTTAACCTCAGCACTAGGGAGACAGAGGCAGGCAGATCTCTCTGTGAGTTTGAGGCCAGCCTGGTCTACAAGAGCTAGTTCCAGGAGAGGCTGCAAAGCTACAGAGAAACCATGTCTCAAGAACCAAAGAGAGAAAATGCATCATTTGCATGTTTTTTGAAAGTTTGCATAAACAGTAAAGTATGTACCCCTTGCTCAACCTAGCAGACCTTCCCAGAATGCGTGTGGTTACTTATAGCTCTAGGCCCTTTTTCCACTACCCCTATCTACCCTTATCTTATTCCACTAAGCCACCTCTCCTTCAGCTTTAACACTCTCCTTAAAATCCCTCTGCCACTTTCACTTTCCCGAAGGAAGCCAGCTGTGTTCAGTTTCCCCAGGTGACATCCACGCCTGTTATGATGCAAATTTTTAAGAGAAGAGATATCTTCTGAAATACTAAACTTGGCAAAACATCCTTCCTTTTGTGTTGCTTTAGGAGGCTGTTATGTTACTTCTTAATCTTCTCTGATGCCCTCCTCACTGTGGATCACCCTCTGTCTGGAGAAAGGGGGCAGGGGAGAGAAGATGAAGGAATGGAGGGGCAGAGGAAGGAGAGAGGGCAAGAGAGGAGGGAGGGGGAGAGAGGAGGGAGGGGGAGAGAGGAGGGAGGGAGGGAGAGAGGGAGGAAGAGAGAGAGAGGAAAGAAAGAGGAGGGAGGAAGACAGGAGGAAAGAATGAGGCCTCTTCTCTCTGAAGCCCTGGCTCCCTCCTTTATATTCTGCCCAGTGCTTCCCTCCAGTGGGACCGCGAAGTTCCACACTGATTATTGCAGTGTCCAGCAGCAGCAGCAGTGGCCTGGCCCTTGGCCCTGTGACTTACTCCCACCAGTCATAGAGTTATGGAATAATGAAGTCTGTCGTCAGCATGAGCTTACCAGATGGTTAGGCTTCCCCGCCCCCCTCCCCCCAAAACTGTGAGTTTTGCTTTTGAACACAAATGCCCTTAGCATTTAAGTTTGGAACACAGAACTTGAGGCTGTCACACATGGGCATGGGGCCCAGAGAATCCTGTCTTCAGCCCAGGCAACAGTGGTCTGTGAAAACGGCATAGGAGCAAATCAAAGACAGCGGACTCTGCTTTGCGGCAGGCCAGAGTCAAAGTGTCCTGCCACTCACCCCGTCCCAGCCCTGTCTCTTCGTTCACAAAGCAGACATCTTTTCAGGATCTTCGAGGATTAAACCTCTTGTGTATTCAGGAAGCCGACACTAGTGCAGAGCCCAGAGCCAATGCACAGTTGTTTTCTTGTTTCCTTTCTTCCCCTGATTGTTCTTCCTGGGAGTCTTGTGCTCATGCAGGCAAGTCCTGGCTCCCTTCAGCCCAAGCATCTGAGAGGCTAGACGGTATAGAGATTACAGCCCGTCTTCAAAGCTGAGCTCCCTGGGTGTGCTTTTAAATCAAGTAAAAAATAAGAATGGAAACCGAATTAAGATGAATGCGCTGAGGAGGTTTATTTCCCCAGGGGAGAAATCCTATGTCACACATCTGACAAGAGGTGACTTAGAAAGCAGCTGCTCCCACACTGGGCCTCCTCCTTCATCTGTGACCTGGGTCTTCCAGGGAGCCCTTCAACCCGTGACCCCTGAATAGCCTCGGGCTCCATAGAGAGCCCCAAATCCCAGTCCCACCCTGGCTGCTCCACACAGAGTCAGATCCATTCCTCCTCATTGGCCCCTGTCCCTCGGCTGCTCTCCCCGCCAACAGCAAAGTCCCTCTTGCTTCTCTCTCTGGGCACCATTGTGTGCTCTTTCTCTAGAAGTCTAGTGATGTTGGATACTTTCCTCACTTTTTCCATTAATAAATGAAGGAAACTCAACTCAAGCCAGCTCTAACGTGGGACGGTGGGCTGGGACTTTGTTGGCTTCTAGAACTGGTGGCCAAGGGTAGGCTGGATGGGAGACTGTTTCTCCTACAGCCAACCCTGATGCATAGTCTCTTCTCCATGTGGATCTGCGGGTGACTTTCTGAGCTTGTTGCTAGTCATCCACACGAAGAGGGAGGCTATGCACTTGACCAGTGAGCTACATGTCTCGCCCCAAACACTGCATCTTATGTCATTGGGAGTTACTAGAGGATGCTGCCCCAGCATAACACCCCCCCCCCCCCTATCGTTCCCAGCTAATAACACAGTCGGGCTGATCCCCAGCACACCTGCCATTCCCAACTAATACAATTGGGCTGAATAAGTGATATCATTCTGCCTTTTCTATGAATGCTCCAAACCTGAAAATGGCACTTAACTCCCTTGAATACAATTGACCTTGGAAGTTGACTGGATCACTGCAGATTTAACTACTGACAGGGGGGAAATGCTTTCTTTAATGCTGAGGGCCTCAGGACCAGCCTACACTTAGCTCCATCCAACTTACTAGCCCTGCACTCAACAAAACAAGCCCCCATATCACTTTGCAGCTAGGCAGGGAATGGGATTATGTCTGAGTCATGGATGGAGCCCCATGCTATCGTCCCCTTCCAGACTAACACAACATGGTCCACATGTGACCTCCTTTGCTTTTTCCTCCCTTTCCGTCTACAAAGAAAGCAAAGGGCCAGGCACCAATGGGACATACGAAGACAGAAGCCTGGTCTCAGTTATCTTGAAAGAGAAACTTTGGTGGCTGCTGTCCTAGAAGATCACTCCATCTGTATAATATAAACCTACATCCCTAAATGATACTCCCACAAGAAACATGTCAAGGTTGCATAGAGAAAGTACAGGAAGCCTGTAGTAACCATTGGAGGCTGAGGCCTTGGTACCCGTAGTCTAAAACTATGGCCTTTCCCTAACTAGTAGAGAACAAACCCCATTGAGTAGATGGAGACATTTAGTAAACCACACTGAGATAGAAACCCACTATAGCTAGCTTCCAAATTTGTTTCCTGTCTTTGCATCTCACTCTGGCTTTGAGCTACACCTCTGTTTACTGGGTCTGTGTTGAGGGCTATGCAGATGGTTGCTCGTCTTGGAGAAGGCTCTTTCCTCTTCAGCTTTAAACCTGAGACAGCAGAAGAGGTAGACCTCTCACACAGATCCTCCCATTCCGTCTCCAACATACCCCTTTAAAAATTTTCATATAGGACATATTAAATGAGAAAAATCTATTTTTGATGAAAGAAAAATATAGAAATAAAAATAGGACATATTTTGGTAAGGAAGCTTAAGGAAAATGGAAATGTTTTTAATTGATAAATCATCTTTTTGGCTGTCAGTTATTTTAAAAAGTTGGCAAATGTGTTTTCCAAAATGGAGAAGGGTGGGCTGGAGGGATTGCTCAACGATTAAGTACTAGGCTCACGGCTAAATGAAAAATAAAATATGAGCACAAAAGTGGATGTTTAAGCTGTATTAAAATGCTATGAATTAAGAAAGCCTATTTTTTTAGACAGGACCTCATGCAGTCTAGGCTGGCTTTAAATTCACTATGCAGCTGAAGGCGGCCTCGAATGCCCACTCTTCAGGTCTCCATCTCTCACCGTACCTGGCTTATGTGGTTCTTGGGATCAAACCGAGGTTCACAGAAAAAAGTCACAGCTGCGTGAAGGACTCTGCAGGACTGGGTGGAGCACTGGAGTGCTTCAAGTTTGTAGACAGATTATCTGGGGCGGTCATTCGCTTCCTTAATAGCCATTTATTGCTAACCTTTGCAGCTGACCTAACACCCTATGATATCAGGTAACATTCTTAATAAACAGATTCTTTAGTATCTATCAGGAGAAAGGCTAAGAACATTTCCAGCTGACATCCGAAGGCTTAATCCGAGACTTCCCTACATAGCTCATGTACACCTTGGTTTTGACCCCATTCATCCTGTCACAAAAACCCAATAAAACCGTTATCACATTGCACCGGGTAACCCACATCTGTGTTCCCAGTCTGTGGTCACACCACAATAGACTATCCCTTATTTCCTTGACATGAAAGCTATGTTTTGCTTTGACAGAACCCAGAGATTGTGATGGCAGGCAAGATCTGAGCTACATCCTTAGCCAGAACCTTTTCTCTTTTGTGTTGGGCATGGGCGCAGTAATCAGCAGTGAAAATAATAAATTTTGAACAATAATTTTAAAAGCCATGGTTGTTTAAAAGATGTGGCCTCCAGGACCCTAGAGATAGGAGATACACACTATCATGGACAAAGGTTTTTATTGCAGTTATGTTGAAATAGGTGTGGGCTGCATCCCGCCACCAGGCTAGCTTTACACCCAAAATAATTACACGGAAACTGTATTCTTTTAAACACTGCTTGGCCCATTTCTATCTAGCCTCTTCTAGGCTAATTCTCACATATTAATTTAGCCCATTTCTAATCATCTGTGTAGCACCACTAGGTGCGCTTACCGGGAAGATTCTAGCCTACGTCCATCCTGGGTCAGAGCTTCATTGCGTGTGCCTCAGAGAGCAGAGCTATCGCATCTACCCGGGAGAGAGGAGCATGGTGTCTCTCAGCCCACTTCCTCTTCCTCACAGCATTCTGTTCTGTTTACTCCTCCCACCTATGTTTTAACCTATCAGGGCCAAGCAGTTTCTTTATTGCTTAACCAATGAAATCAACAGATTGATATATGACACTCCCACATCACAGTTATCTACTGTGTGTATGTGTAGACACACTTGTACCATACCGCACATGTGGAGGTCAGACGGCAATTCGCTGGAGTCAGTTCTACCCTCGTATTATGTAGATCCCGAGGATCTTGCAAGCCCTGTGGACAAAATTTTAAATCGTGAGTTTTGGAATTCACATTCACCATATACAAACCTCAACCACATGAGTCTGCATTAAACCTGTGGTGTCTGCAGCATTCTATTGGAGCTGAAATGGGACTTTTCACATATTTGGCACGCATCGTGGCAGGCACTTTTGACTGTGGGATAGATGCTACCAGTTCCAACAGAATTCTTTCCCAATTACCATGGTCATCCTCCTGGGTCGAGAGTCATGGGGCTGGTGAAAGCCACTGAGACCCCACTCAGCACAGCACAGCAATGCCTGTATCCATAGTGAAGCCAGGCGATGGGAGAGAGGGAATGACCTACGTGAAACCCAGAAGCACTTGAAACGACAGTTATTACATTTCTGTTCGGGAAGAACTGGAGAATAATGAAGCATAGCTCTCATCAGGTTTATTGTAAAAATAAGTAATTTAGTAAACATGAAATAACGCTGCTAAAAGATGGCTCTAAAGCCGTTTGTTTTATGGGGCATAGAGGATGATTTTGGCTCCGGCATGAAGACCGTTATCTTGATGCTGTTATGGACGTTAGTGGCCTCCGAGAGGCTGTGCATTAGCAGCAGACCCTGCTCCAGAAGCTCGAGATGGGAAAGGGTGTCCTTATGTCAGCATCGCCCGTTTGTCTCCAATAGAATGCTGCAGACACCACAGGTTTAATGTAGACACACTGGAGAAGGGGCCTCTGGGGCTGCATCTCCCAGCGGCACCCCTGGGCTTGCCAGTGTGGAGTTGGTTATTAGTGTGCCGGAGGAGGCTCTGTAGCTCTGGCTTGCTTTGGGTAAGGATGCTCTTCAGAGGGAATCACTTGCTAAGTGTGGACTTTTGCGGCCCTGCTCTTTCAGTTTGCAATCCCAAATGCTCCAAATCTGAGACGGAGCACCGACTTCACACCTGACCCCATGCAACACGTCACAGTCAACCTGCAAGTGCATTCGAAGCAGCATGTAAATGGTGTATAAAATGATCTTAGCTGTATCTGCGGTAGAAATGATGGCACAGAGGGCAGAACACAAAGTGTGATTTAGACCCCTTGAGGCCACAGCAAATATGGTCCCCTGGGCGAATATTGCCCCCAGTGTCCACCTGGGTGAAGCTGAAGTGCTGAGCCAGCTAGGTCTTTCTGTTTAGGGACCCACTGAGTCAAATCATCAAGCACAGTCTACCAAGAGGGGGAGGCAACAGGCAGAGGCAACTATATACAAATTCTTCTCAGGGGAGGATATTGTGGCAATCCCTGCATTTTCTCTGTGGTAGGATGGTGCCTCTGCTTTTAGTGTTATTGCTACCTAGTTCTGCATTTGAGCCTGAGGACAGAACCTGCTTTGAAAATATACCTCTTGCCTGAGTCGGGATGTGCCAATCAAAGCTGTCCAGTGAAGTCTTTCCATATAGATGATGGGAATCCCTGATCTAGAGCCAGTTTCACAGGAACTAATTGTTGATAGCCATCACCCCATAGCCAGAGAAGGCAAAAGGTTCCTAATACACATGGCACCATACCCATTGTCTCCCTGCCACCGTCAGAAACTGGCACCACGTGCACAAGACCCATAGATCAAGCCCTAGACATTCCAACATGGAGGGATAAGGGCCCCACAAGGTCCCGCTCCGAGCTTGGGAGCTATTGGCTATTAATGGGACAGTCAGTTTTCTTCAGGAGTGTGGCACTTGGTAAGTTGCCCATGCTCCAATTGATGGTTACATATTCATGTGCATTTGGCAAGCACTAATATTGGCCTTAGTGATGGGGGGCGGAGAGAGAGAGGGGGGAGAAGAGAGAGAGAAGAGAGAGAGAGAGAGAGAGAGAGAGGGATAGAGGGTGGAAATGATCAAGGTACATTTGTATATTTATGATATTGTCAATGAATAAGTAAATGTTTTTAAAAAGAAGAAACCTGCTTATTAGGAATCTGTTTTCTTAGTTTGGCTCTTGACTGGTTACTTACAGGTAACCAGATAGATTAATAGGCACAGTAACAAGAAGAAAAATGTTAAGTCCCCAGACCCATTGGCTACCTGTGTCCCCAGGGCCTGAGAAGAACAAGTTCCCATAGAGTCTGTGCTCAGGAGGAAGGAGGATGCTTGGGCCACATCTTGAAGTCTGAATATCAAGCTCTAATTCCTTGTGACTTTCGTAGATAGCAGCCACACGCTTATGCGCAAGCTTGCCTCCCTGAAGTGCACATTCCTCCTTATGATGTGCACATCTGGCTCACATCCCGAGCATCCCTCTGAGCCTGAGGAGCAAGCCCGAAGGCATGCAGATCCAAGGGTGACACCTTCCTCTACTGGGCTCCAGTGCAGGGACCCATGCACGCTGTGGTGATGCACACTTCTTCCTGGCGAGATCTGGGACACGTGTCACACCGCCTTGGTGGTGTAGAGGGGGACTTCACACCACAACAAGACCTTCAGCCTCCCAGTTCACACCCCAGCCTGCGCCCCCAGACACTGACTTCGCAGGCCACCAGCTGTCACTGAAAGGGCATGTGGGTGACTGGTCCCAAAGGCTGGCCATCTGGAGGATGTGAGAAGAATGGGAGGAAGCGGGGCTCTGGGAGGCCTGTGTTTATAATTAGCGGCACAATGCCTTAACAGGGCGCTGGCTGAGCGGAATCCAAATATGCCTACCACACAGCCACTTGCTAGAGCCAGCACTGCTCCCATCAAGAAAATACTGAGGCTCCACGCAAGGCTGGCCCTCCAGCTCAGCCCAGTCAACACGGCATGCAGACAGAAAAGCCAAAGGTCAGCAGGCACGGTTGACCCCTTAGCCTTTGGACAACACCCACAGTTTAGCTCACTTATCACTTAAGCACCGGGTACCTGGTTCCACTGGCCACATCTCCCTAAAACATTTATCAGCCTGTAACATCTAAGGGCGTTAACAAACCTTTCATGTTCTAAAGTGAGCGTGTCTCTGTGGTATGCTTGTCCAAGCTCTCCACATCCTGACAGGGGAGGAGATGGAGACATGAAACCTCTGCTGATAACAGGAAAAGGACGCCGGAAAACCACCAGTCCCTTTCTCTCAAGGAATTAAGCTCATTGTGGGTAGTTCTCATTTTGTCTCATGGTGGCTTTTCAGATGGTCATAAGGTACAGGTTCCCTGGTGTGTGGGGTGTGTATGTGTGTGCGTGTGTACATACATGTGCTTGAGGATTCCTGCCTTAGTGTGTGTGCATACGAACATACGTGTGCGTTAGTACCTGTGTGTGAGTGTGCATGTGTGTATATGTGAGGGTATGTGTCTAAGTGTACATGTGCATATGTGTGAGCGCATGTGCCTGTGTGCACATATGTCATGTGTGTGAGTGCAGTGCCTGTGTGTGTGCATGTGTGCACACATGTGTGTGTGCTTGAACCCAAGAGTATATGCATGCATATGTGTGTGAGTGCATGTGCCTGTGTGTGTGCATGTATGCATATGTGAGGGTATGTGTCTAAGTGTACATGTGCATATGTGTGAGAACATGTGCCTGTGTGCACATATGTCATGTGTGTGAGTGCAGTGCCTGTGTGTGTGCATGTGTGCACACATGTGTGTGTGTGCTTGAACCCGAGAGTATATGCATGCATATGTGTGAGTGCATGTGCCTGTGTGCATGTACATGCATGTGTGAGTGCAGTGCCTGTGTGTGTGCATGTGTGCACACACGTGTGTGTGTGCTTGTACCTGAGAGTGTATGCGTGCGTATGTGTGTGCGAGTGTACAATGGCTATATAAAATACGTCTCTGGAGAAGCACACCCGTAGATAAACACTGAACCACAGGTGAACACACACTTACATACAGTATGGCCTGTCTTCTCTTCTTCTCAGTGAGAGTCAAGGAAACATTAAAGAAGGGCAAGAGCTTTCCGCTTAGAGAAGATGGAAGTTGGAGGAGGTTCAAGGTCCTCATGTCCCCACAGAGCCAGCTGTCTTCCTTCTCTGGGAGAGTCTACCTAGACTGAACCATACCCTGCCAAGGCAGGCCTAGAGGGAACTATCGGTCCCACCTGAAGCCTTTTCATGGGCTCCCTCACCCACCCAACAGATGATGTGAAAAGTCACACTGAGACCTTCCTCCAGGTAGGTTACTCAGGAAGACCTGGGCAGGTGCTGACTGACTGCCCAGTGTCTCCTGCCTAGGGAGAGATAGCGTGTTCCAGCAGGGTTACCTGGTCACCGTTGCCAGGCTCCATGAGCAGGAGGCGGCAGCAAATCTCGGAAAAGCATCTGATGCTACCCTGGGTGGGATTGTATGTGGAAAGGAAAGAGGCGGTGAGTGGTTCTAGGAAAGATGTCATTTTCTCCCAGCTGTTGACAGAGGGGGCTGGGTACAGCTCATAATGACAGGCACGTCCAGCCATGCCAAGTTTTGAACAAACATCTGCATTGTTAATTAGAGACAGCGGCAAATAAAGATGTATTCCGTCCAGCTGTTTGCACAGGACCGAGCCTTAATTCTATCTCAAACAATGTTCATTGTCTAAAGTCTTTATATTCCCGAGTTGTTCCCAGGCGTATCTGCAGGGGAAAAGCACAGTCCTGATCGTGTGGGCCTGGACTGGGTCTATGGAAGAGGAATGAGATAAACATCCCAGGGGAGCTGGGGGCAGACTCTCACTAAGCGGATTCTGTGCCAAGGCCAGACCTTAAGAGACCAGGCAGCTCTGTGCTGAGCTGAGCTGAGGGAGAGCAGCTTTTCCGGAGGAGGCCTGACAAACAGACCAGGTGGAGGAAGAGGAAGAGGAGGGGCTTTCCGGTGTGTATGCGTCTCCCCCTGAAGTAGACCCCACTGGCCCCTGGCAGGAAAAAGATGGCCTTGTCTGATAGGAGTGCTGTTCCATTGTTTAGTACAATGGATTAGGGTCTTGGTAAAGGCGATACTTGAACTCAACTGTTTTGTGGAGTGACTGAAAAAGATTATTATGTGCTCCTGACCTGATTAGGGTGGGACCAAGCTAAGTGATGTATGAAACAATTGTTGTTTGGAAAACACCGATATTGTTCAAAGTGCGGAGTTAGTCTTTGTGGATATTCACAGGGATTTCTGAGATGTGGAGGGGTGAAAAGCAGAACCTGTTTGTGGTGGGACCCCAACACTATACTAGCATAGAAAGACTCATTTAGTTAGACACGCACGCAGTCTGCTGAAGCCTGAGGGAGAAACACAAACAAGGGACCAACATAGCACACAGGCAGATGTGGAAGCACAAACATGGAGCCTACCAAATCTGAGGAGTCAGGTCACACCCTCAATTTTCTAGGCAAAAGAAGTGGCTCACGGAAGCTACCTAGGCCTGTTTCCTGTGACCCCTCATAAGAAGGAACACAGAAAAGGGTTCACGCTGGGCCCCTCCGGTCACAGGGATGGGCACCTAGATTCTCCCTCTAAGGTACAGTCATGGCAAGGCCACCATGCTCCTTAGACAAGCAAGGCCACCATTTATCTTCTCTTAATAAAAACCTTAGAGATGTGAAGTGATTCCAGCTGTAAAAGTGAAAACAATTTCCAGCAGTTCTTAGGTATGTGTCTCACCCATTCCGGGACGTGGTCCTTTCCTCCCAGCAAAAGAGAATGTTTGCTCAGCAGAAACCAGCTGAGCGTGTGTTTCCTCACCAAGAGCACTGGTGAGGGCTAACAGCAGGGTGAGGAAGGATCCTGGCCTCAGTCTCCAGCAAGGACTAAAGCTGAAAGTGGGGAGCTTCTTGCTCACTCCCCCAGGGCCGAGACAGATAAGACATGGCAAAACCCGGGATGGTCACACGGGCCTGTCTGGGTCACCGGTCACTGACTGACAAGCCACGCCAGTTCTTAAAGGTTACAACAGTTTACTGTCCATCTCTCATGGGCTACATGGCTCTACTGGACTCCAATCCCTAGAATGTTCCTTGTCTATTTTATCGATCAAGCAGATCAAAGGGCAGCCCGGAGTCGAGTGTCCATGTCTGTCGTCTTTATCATCTTCCAGCTGCTTCCTCACTGTAAGCTCTATCTGAACTCACCGATCAGCCTTTCCTCCACTTCATAAACTGTGTTACCCACCCCCACCTTGGAAATGTGGTCTGCTCGCAAGCCCCGCCTCCCCTTACTCAGTTTCCTGTGCTATGGACACTGCCAAAAATCCAAA
This sequence comes from Microtus ochrogaster, assembly GCF_000317375.1. Classification (NCBI taxonomy): domain Eukaryota; kingdom Metazoa; phylum Chordata; class Mammalia; order Rodentia; family Cricetidae; genus Microtus; species Microtus ochrogaster. The sequence goes on along the minus strand of NW_004949118.1, from coordinate 5,214,911 downwards.
GAAATAGGTCTGGGACAGGTGAGCTGCCGGCCTCCGGGAAAGCTTAGAACCTCTACTTCCTCTCTTGTTCTCAAGAGAAGGCCAGCCTCTATACAGAGGATCACACAGGGGAGTGTTGGAGAACACGCCACAACCCACGGCATGTAGTACACTAGGCCGTATGTTTTCCATGTACTTTGTATACTAACTGTACGGACATGCTCCTTACACACTTTGTTTACTAACTGTACAGACACACTCCTTACACACCTGTATTCTAACTGCACAGACACACTCCTCGTACACTTTTGTATACTAACTGCATGGACACACTCCTTATACACTTGCATACTAATTGCATGGACACACTCCTTA
>NW_004949118.1:5203023-5214262 GCF_000317375.1 Microtus ochrogaster | reverse complement strand
TCCTTACAAGGATTGTGCATAAGCTCCACCACCACCATCTTTGAAAGCATGCAATCTTCCTAGGTCTATTTTTTCACTTTCTCACTTTTGATGGAGATAGAATAACTCTTCTACTTTTCTCTTTGTGCATCCACTAGAAAAGTGACAGAGCAAAGGCAGTAACAAATAGGAGCAGATGCTACAATGGGATAGTTTCATGGAATGATAGGGACTAGAGTGAACCAGACCATGGGGACCCCAGTTGGGGCATTTGAAAGTCTTTAACAAATTCCTCGGGATATGTGTGTTCCATTTAGTTTTAAGCTGTGTCCTGGGCTCAATCAATTAGCCTTTGAAGTAATCTTCACATTGGAAATGCATACCTCAGGGATGGCTGATTTCTACTCAGAAGTTGTCACTCAGAAGCAGTTCACACACTGCTATCTGAACTTTCCCTTAATGGTGCATTAACGGTCCTAAGGAAGGTGACTAGTCTTAAGCTGTCCTCGGTCTACAGCTGTGGCACACGGTCTGGCTACAGGAAATGCCAGCTGCATGTGCTGCCAACACCGAATGCCGGAGAAGCCACATATTACCAAAACCCAAGGAGAAGCACACCAGAATCAAGAAGAGGGGCTGCACTCCCACTGTCCCCGAAACCTTCCCACGTTCCATAGTCAAACAGGGTCCTCTGTATCACAGCAGAGCCAGCGAGGAAAGCTAGCCTCAGAGATGGTGTATAACATTCAGAAATAGGGCTCACAGCAAATGGGAGAACTGAATAGCAGTCACGGAACAAAGTCAGTTCATAGTTAATATTGTACAGGGACGTAGGTGCGTAGTAAGTACTGTGTGTCAAGAATTTGAAAGCAAGTAAGTCAATTTCCACCAGCCACCATCTAAGGGAGACCTCTTTTTGACTTCTCTTCCCAGTGTCCCTTTCAATAATCTGTTAGCCTCCCTCACCTAATATGGAGGAGGAGAACTGAAACCTCATAGGAAAAGCACTGGGGAAAGCGGCTTTGTTCGTGGGCACAGCGTCTCCCCTAGACGACATCTCTTGCCCTCTGTTGTGCAGCTGTCATGAGGCAGAAGACAAATAATAGGCACTGCCAGTGCTAAGCCCTCGGATCTGATTCAGCCCCACTCTGGGCCCTGGAAGGGTGCTCAATAAAATGTTGACTTCTGTGAACACAGTCAACACATATGTTCCTGGGAGCTTAAACATCAGCTGCCTTATCTGGAAGCCATCTTGTTCTGGTGGGAAACTTGGCCCAAGACTTTGGCGTTAACAGCACCAGGAATTAACCTACCAGTTTCTATTCCAGCCCAGTGCTCTGAGTCCAGTGTTGACGCACTGATGAGAGCGCTTCATTTCCCTGCGAAGCATTCAGAGTTATCTCTTGTGAGGAACAGATGTCTGGAACTTGGGCATTGGCAGGAGCTTGCAGCCTGTGCTGGCAGCCATGTTGCTTTGGTCCCTTTATGCCTGAGAACTGAAGAAAGATGGGAGGGGCTGGGGGAAAGGAGAGAAGTAATTTGTCCTCTAGTGGGCAATGGGCAGTGGGACATCTCTGAAGTCCCGCTCTTCTTTGAACAACAGAGCATCTCACCAGTCCCTGTAGAAGCCGCAGGTGGTGAGCGGTGAGGCTCCCTCTTGGAGGGGCCACTAATGCTTCTCACACTCCTGAGGCAATGGCAGCCAGAAGACTGTTCTTTCACCTTCTGACTTTTGATGGGTTGACTATAGCTGTCCTCTTGGTGCTCTGGATCCGGAGAGCTTCAGGCAGAGACTTTAAGGCCCTGTGATACAACTCCTCCCTCTGCCAGAATCTTCTCGTTTCTTGACCTCCTCACTTGGTGGTACCTTTGTTCATTAAACCCAAAGCACTCCTGCCACAGGGATAGTCAACTGAAAGGTTCCCCCCAAAACAGTGGGCGACCCCCCAAAACCAAGCACTTTCCACCATGGCTGGCCTCACTTCGAAGGACCCGAGTTTTGGTTCATGAGACCCACTTGGCTTTCCAGGCCCAGAGTTCTCAGGGTGATGGAGGAGGGTCATCTTTCTATCTGTTGCTTTCATTGGTTAATTAATAAAGAAACTGCTTGGCCCTGATAGGACAGAAAATTAGGTAGATCTGTTGCTTTCATTGGTTAATTAATAAAGAAACTGCTTGGCCCTCTGATAGGGTAGAATTTAGATAGCGGAGTAGACAGAACAGAATGCTGGGAGAAAGAAGCCGAGTCAGTGAGTCGCCAAGATTCTCCCACTCCAGACAGACGCAGGTTAAGATCTTCCCTGGTAAGCCACCTTGTGGGCTATACAGATTATTAGAAATGGGTTAGATCAATATGTAAGAGCTAGCCAATAAGAGGCTGGAACTAATGGGCCAAGCAGTGTTTAAAAGAATACAGTTTCCATGTAATTATTTCGGGTATAAAGCTAGCCGGGTGGCGGGAAGCGACCCGCCGCTCATACAACAGAGTGGCGCCTCTGTAATAATAGGAGCGGCGGGGCTGTATCCCCGGCACCCAGCCGCTCACATGGCTAGCCTATCTAAATTCTACGCTATCAGAAGGCCAAGCAGTTTCTTTATTAATTAACCAATGAAAGCAACAGATAGAAAGATAACCCTCTTCCATCATCAGGGGAAAGGGAAACTGACCCAAAGAACAAAGTCCCCCAAATCCAGCCTTGTTTTATAAACACAGTGAGAATATAATAGTCTGACTGAAAAATAATCCCCAGGGGGAAATGTGTACAATATTTTATTGTCCCAGTTTCAACTCAATACACACCCCTAAGTGATTCACAGGCCAGCTTTTATAGTCAATCTGTTGGAGCTTGCCCTTGAACCCTGTTTCTAGCTGTGCAAGGTAAACCTTTGTTTTATGTGGGCTACAAAACTGTGTTTGTGTAGATGTGTAGACTTGAACAATAAAATGCAGACTTTAAGCTAAGATTAAGGATACTAAAAAGAACACACCGTATAGTTGACAACCATTAAATTGTGTGTAAAAGGGTCCATGCGTAGTTTCATAAACTAGCCTGGCCTGAAACTTATAGAGTCTAGAGTCTGCTGGGAATAAGGGAATGCACACAGTAGGTAAAGTGAAAGAGTCTGCTGGGAATAAGGGAATGCACACAGTAGGTAAATTGAGAGAGTCTGCTGGGAATAAGGGGATGCACACAGTAGGTAAACTGAAAGAGTCTGTTGGGAATAAGGGAATGCACACAGTAGGAAGTGTCTGCATCCTTCCAAGGGACCTCACTTTGAGCAGAACAGTACTTCCAAATAAGCAGGTGATCACAGGATAGCACTGACCAGTGTCACAGTGCCACGGGAGGTATCAGTGCCGAGACCCTGTGGAGGGGACACAATCTCTGGGTAGAAAAACTTTCCTGAAAGAAGTGACATCTGAGCCAAGAGCTAAACCCTGAATAGGAAAGAGGCACAGGAAGGGAGGGTTGGCATGGAGGACAAAGAAGGAAAGACAACATGTCCATATCCAAAGGGTGTGCGAGACGGGGAGGTCTGGCAGCTGCAGAAGCCATATAGTTAGGAGTTCGGAGTGTCCAGATGAGCGTGAAGGAAAGCAATGCCCAGAGGTCCTCCTCGTCCTGTTTGTCAGTGTTATTTGAAGTCAGCCTCATGGCATCCTTTCCTGCTAATGATGGGGACAGGCGAGGGTAGCGCGATTTTAAGTACAGCTCTTTGTTGTACCACATGGATGGTTCAACAAGACTGGGCTGGAGGCAGATGTTCCACTTTGAAGGTTGCTGTGGTCCTCTCTGCTAGGGGAGAATGATGGTCTGAGACACTGTAATGGGCAGTGGACTAAAGACCAGTGGGCGGTTCTGAGGGGGAGCTCTGTGAATCACAGTGACGGAGAAGGGGGGGGAGAGGCAAGTTTCAGGGTTTCTGGTTTGTTGAAGTGGGAAACTGATCCCCCTCACCCCCTACAAACAAAGACGAGCCTGGAAGAGAAAGAACAGTTTTTGGAAAATATGGGGTGGGTTTTAAAAACAACAGGCTGGAGGTGTACTACACAGTCACGACATCCCAGAGGCAAGCAGACGCATAAAGAGGTTTAATTGGCTTGAAGTTCTAGAGTTCAAGGGCATGGAGCCAGCACCTGCTTGGCTCTCACGGCCTTACAATGGTAGGGAGACAGGCAAGGAAGAGATTGATTTCATATGTCAAACATGGAGTCACTCTTGTCACACACACACACACACATCACACAACACACACAACACATGCGTGCATGTGCACACACACATCACACCACATGCACACAACACATGCATGTGTGCATGTGCAAACACACACACACGCACACACACCCATCTTGGCTCTGTCCTCCTGACTTTATACAGTGGGTTATTAAGGATGTTAAGATCTTTCAACACTGGGCTTGTACCTTCCAAATTCCCTTATTCAAAATGACTAGGACAGGGCGAGGACTGAGCATCCTTTCAAGAATCCATTCATTGATCCCTACACCTCAGCTGGGTGTTAGGAGTCCCATACACATCTCATCCTATGATTAGCTCCACCCTCTGTATCGGCCTACAATATGTTAGTGTTGGGGGGCAGAGGGTACCCCACATGATGCACCTTCATGGCTTGGGGGAGAAGCACAGTGTAGGCACGGCTGAGACAGAGGGTCTCCTTTCCACCAATTGGTTACAGATGGATGTGTCCACTTACCTCTGCCAGCCACGTCAAAGCTCCTTATATGACTGAGGGAATGCTGTTGTGGTGCTTAAAATTCACCTCCCACCCCGCTCCCAATCCCACCACAATCCTTCAGGAAATCTAGAAATCCCTTGCCACCCACCAAATGTGTTTATTGTCAGTGTGGGCCAACAGCCTTCTTTCTGTCTAACCCACCAATTGGTCCAAACATTAGCCACACCCATCACATCCTTGGCATTCAGGGGCAGTTTAGCCTCATCCATACAATAAACTTATAAACAGCGGAAATAATAATAAAAAAGTACTTTATGGAAGCAATGCGTAAAAGACCTCAATAAGGAGGGGCCCTTCCCCTCACCAGCTCCTGAACTCTGGGATTCAGAGTAAGGGACAGGCTTCCCACCTCAAATCACCAGCTTTATGCCTTCCTGAGCTGCCTTCCTCTCCCCAGTTCCCGTCCATGGTCCCTACACATAGGAGAGACGACCCAGGAGCATAAGGTCTACAAGGTTTGACTTCCATTCTAAAACAGAAAGTATGTTAGTATCAAGAAAAAAGCTACTCTCTGTGTGTTTCATTAAATTCCTAAGCAACAATATGAGATTACCTGACAGAGGCCGCACCACTCCAGGGAGCCAGGCTTGGTGGGCTGGGAACTGTGAGGACAGTAACCATGCCCAGAGGAAGACCATGTGGCAGGACCAGCAGGGCACTGCCGAGCGGGTGAGAAATAATAACATTGCACGTCCAGATACACCTTTAGCTTAACGACCCAAAGCCCCGCACCTAGAAACAAAATCTCCAGTCATCCTCTGAGGCCAGCATCCTCACCCTATTTTACACACAGGAAGAGAGACTGGTCTGCAGGGCAGCCCTAATTAGAGACTCTGCCTTCCTACCCTGCCAGCTTCCTGTGAGGAGACAGTGGTGCCAGAGCCAAACCTCAGCTGGAACAGAAACAAAACCAGCCCTTCCTCCATAGCCAGGACTCCAGGCAGATCCCCAGCCTCTGAGTGTGGAGGGGTCTTCAAAGCAAGAACCCCGAGAAGCAACCTCCCATCTGCTCTTTGCCGACATTTAATATGGCCTGGGGATGTCAACAGTGCACAGTTTATCCCGGGCTCTGGTTGGATGTTGTCTGCTCACAGATGTGCAGTAGGCTTTGAGTTGTTTGTTTCAGCCTGGCCAGCTGTAACTCTCCCAGACTAGAGAGGCTCAAGGCAGCCAGAGACCGAGTGGTTTCTTCATGCCCATGACTTCCTTGGCCTGAAGGGCGTGGGCGGAGATGGCCATCTTCAGTCCTGGGCTGTTACCAGCGCACTTGGCCACTTGCCCCTGGGGAACGCTGGTTGCGTAGGGAGATGAGTCACCTGAGAGGGACGAGTGGATGAAGCTGGCTTCCTTCCGTGATGGAACATGGGACACGTGCACATGTCAGGCAGGAAAGTCCTCTTTGCTCAAACTCACATTCTGCCCTAGGAATATTCAAGCAAGTAGGGGATAAAACACATTTTGTCATTTTATAGCACTGAGAGGGGAAAGAGGAGGGATGCTTGAGTCAAAGCTCCAATAAGAATGAAAGAGAGTTATGCCTGGCTAAACATGAGGGGTCAAAGCCCAAGAACATGGATTCAAGCTACCCAAACACCATGTTGCACTAAGGAACATGTTACAGAAAGATTGGTGCAGTCAAAGAACTATGAAATTATTAAATAGACTCATCTACCACGTAATTGGTGGGGATGGCTTGCAGATTACAGAGAAGGGGGTGCATCTCGGTCTTACATGAGATTTTATATGATGACATCTTTGTTTTGGTGGAAGCTAAACGTTTGCAAAGGTGATGCATTCCTGAAGTTTTCCCCCATCCTGGGAAGAAGATAGGGTAGGTGGAAGTTGGTAGGACGTGGCTGCTAAGGACCCCAAAGATTAAGGACCCCAAAGTTCAGTTTGTTCTAATTCTACAACATTCTAACTCATTGCATTCGTGAAGTTCCACTCAACCAGTCCGTGGGATCCCTAACAGAGGTGTGACTTTTCCAGGGAACTTCAGTTCACAGTAGCAAAACTACTAAATAAATAAAACGATGGTGAACTAGGATTCGCAGGCAGATATCAGCTCCCCCCTCTTTCCTAAGAAACTGGCCAAGCAGTCACTTATACAGCTAGAAGTTAAATAGTTTTTTTTAACCTTTAAATTTGTGAACAATTTGATGAGAAGCAATAAAGAAAGAGAAAAAGAAAGGAAGGAAGGAAAAGAAGGAAGGAAGGAAAAGAAAAAAGGAAGAAAAGAAGGAGGGAAGGGAGGAAAAAAGCAAGTGAGTATAGAGCAGTTCTGAGCAATGACTGATCCAGCATAAGAATGGCTGTTGGAAGGAAACGGAAGATTCTGACGATGCTAAGGATGCTCGTCCCCTGTAGCTGTGGCTGTGTGTCTCTTCCTCTTTTATTTCCAAGCAGAACTCCCATGCAGGATGCAAAACTATCTGAATCGTGTCTGCTGGATGAATTCTGTTTCATTCTGGTTTCTGTTCCGTCTACCTCTCTCCTTCCCCACCTGTCAGCTTCCTCTAACTCTCCCTGCACTTCATCTGTGGTGGCCACCTTCCAGTCCCGCCTGTGTTGAGAGTCCTCCACGACTCAGCCCGGCGCTACACCACAGCATTCTGTTCAGAAAATGTCTCCGTGTGCCCTGCCACATCCGGGCATCTTTCTCTAAGTCTGCTAGAAATTGATCCCAAAACTGTGGACATACTAAGGACATGTGTATCCCCGGTAAGCTGATTGTTGATTCTTCAATCAGGATCCAGTTCCCATGATCACCAGACCACTCCATTGTCATTCACCCCTTAAAGGAAACTGGCAATATGGATGAAATCTCCAGCATGTGAACTTAGGGGATGAATTCAAATGACAGCATCAGCAAATACTGGATCCCCAAAACAACCCCCAAAACACTGGGGCCGATGCAAAGAGTCACGAAATAAACAGAGCTGAGCGTGGTGGAAGTAACTGGCAGCCAATGCTTCTCAGAGGCAGGTGCCTCTGCTTACGATTTTGGGCCTCGCTGAAGTGTGACATTGTGTGCGGCCTTTCGCATGGAAATAATTTGAGAACAGAAAGACATGGGATGCCTATACAAAATGACTCTGCCAGGACACTCGACTAGAAACATCTCCTACGACAAAAGTTGAGGTGCAAGTGGTTCACTTGGAAAGTAGCACCTGGAGGACAGAGAGCGAGACAGAGCAGGAAGGATTTAGTGCTAAGACCACTCCCACAGCAATGCCTAAAGTTCCATCCTGCTGCAGATCCCAGGGGTAGCACATAAGATACTCTTCTGAGGGTCCAACCATCTGCCCCTGCAGAGGGATTCCAGGAATCTTGGATTTCGTGGCACCTTGTCTTCTACTGTGGATGGACAAAGGCTGCTCTGGATGCCAGAGAATGCTGTCGTGCTGGTGGATGGCTGTCCTTGTTCCCGAAGAGGAGACAGAAGACAGAAGACAGGGTATAAGACAGGTGCTGGTACCCCTGCTCCAGAGTTCTGTGGCCTCTGACCTCTACCTCCCCGCTACACATAACTCTTTTGTGATGGCTGTGAAAGGTGTCCAGGAGCTGTCTTGGTGGAGGGGACAGAGGATCAGATGATTTAGATGAATCGGTAGCTCAGAGATCAATGGAGCTGGTGAAAGTCTTCCTTAGGGAATGTTTTGAGCAAAAGCAAAAGTGTTCTCTTTCTCTCCCCCACCCCTCTCTCTCTCTCTCTGTATGTATGTATGTATTATATATGTGTAGGCTAGAGTATCCCTATGTTTGTGTCTGTGTATCTGTGTGTGTGTGTGTGTGTGTGTGTGTGTGTGTGTGTGTGTAGACCAGAAACAAATATCAGGATCAGGTTTCTTTCTTAGTTGCTTCTCACCTTGGTTTTTTGTTTGTTTGTTTTTGTTTGTTTGGTTTTTTTTGACAGGGTCTCTCATGGAACATGGACCTCACTGATTGGCCACACTGGCTGCTGGCTAGCAAGCTTTAAGACCCTTTTATTTCTCCGCCCCTAAAACTCAGGGATTACAGGTGTGTGATACCACACCTGACTTGTTATTCGAGTGGCGTGCATCCAAACTCAGGCCCTTGTGCTGACACCACAAGCCCCTTGCCCACTGAGCCATTTTCCCAGCCCTGACAAGGTGTTCTCAGAAAACTTCTTATGAATCTTTTAGCACAAAAGCAAAAAGGTCGCATGGAAATCACATGGGTCCTTCACAGCCGAAGGAGGAAGAGTCTTTCCTGAGAGCAGCCCTGCTCTGAAATCCGCCGGTTCCTGGGTTCACTATGCCCTTCAAGTCCCGTGAGCGCCCATTTATTTTCTATTGTTACATCCATTTTTCATGGTGATGGATATCCCACCATGGAGAGTTCCCTATCACCAAGCCACAGCTTCACTCCCTTTGAGCGTTCATGTAAAAAGCTAGTCCTTGTTGTGTGGGCTCATGTGTATGTGTATGCCTGAAGACTCAACATTCCAGAGAAAGCATGTCTAATAAATACTTGAAAAAAAGTGAACCAGAGGATGGGCTGAGAAATCTCGCCTTTGAAATGTCGCCCATTGCCCATCATGATCTGTAATGACTAAGGTCATGCAGAGCGGAACAGCTAGTATAGCATCTGGCACTGGAGTCCTTCAGACTTGATGACAAGCTCATGGCACTGACAGCCATGTCTATCTTGCTCACCATCAAATCCCCAGCGCCTTGAAGCACAGATCCCATGGATGGATGATTGCGTGAATAAGCACCCACCTGAACACACAGGTTGGGATGTGGCGAGAGCATGGCTTTGGGAACTGTTGCTCAGGTCCAGGCCCACCTCTGTCCTTGACTTGCTGCATTGCGAAGACTGAGCGAGGACTGTCTTAAACCAGCAGAGTCTAGCAAACGCTTAGCCTTGCTTCCAGAAGTCTTACGAGCCTCCTGTTACCGTGGATGCCAGGACACTTCTCAACATCAGCAGGATTTTTTTTTTCTCTCTAAAACAATGCCCAGAGGCAAATGCTGTGTTTAAAATTATGGACCATCTTTATTGTACAGAATGTACGATTCTTGAGGCATAATTCTAGGACAGATGAATTCTCACCAACTCAATTAATTTGGAAAACAAACAAACAAAAAACAGTTTCATCAATGAAAAGTTAGGGCAGTGGGTGGGGGACTCAAGTCCCCTCCTAAGTCTGCTAACTCCCGTCTTAGCCCGATTCATTTAAAAGGTAAACCAAAATTGCAAAATTAGGAAAACACATTCAGTATTCTACTTAAAAAGTAGTATTGTTATTAAAGACCATTAACATAAACGCATTACTAAAATACTATACCATGAAGCAAAACTTTTTCTTAGACAAAGTTAAAAAACAAAAAAAAGAGAGAAAGAGAAAAGATGGCGGAGAAGTAATCCTGCAGCCTGCATGAATGCTGAGAGCGGGGCAGGGCCAGTCTGGAGAAAATACGGTCATGAATTAAAAGCCACTTTTAGGAGAGAAAGTAATAACAGCAGTCACCCTGAGGCCCAGCCTTCATTTGCCATGGGGTGATTTGGGCTGGGTTGAGGAGCCCTGCCTATGACTCAGAACTAATTTGAATTTGGGTGACTTTGCACACTGGATCTTTTGCTCTGCCGCTGACACATAAGTGCTGACATGCGCAGAGCAAATTAAGCCCCAGCCATTTTCCTCCTCTGGGACTTAACGCCGGGAAACATTATACAGGGCTGATTTCTTCAGACGTGCGCCCCCGGAAGACTGCAGGAGACCTGCGTTATTAACATAGTATAAAGGGGGAAATTTAGTTCTGTTACCTGCACACTCTTCCCTGTTCAACTGGACTCCTGTGTGCCCCTGGGTAATGGGCTTGTTGCTAGGTAACAGCCACAGGGACCCCAGAAAGCCTTGGTTGAGGGCTGCATACATTTTCCATGAAAGCTCATGCCTGTGTAATCTGGAGACTTGGTTTCCATGACTTACTGCTTCTGCCGCTCTTTCTCGTGTTTGTTTTTGTTTACAGCTCTCAATTTAGCCAACATGTGAGCCCCTGCATCTCAGGCCATTTGCATGAGAAACCCCATTTCAGTGGCACCGACGTATGCCAACTATTAATCAAATAAAGAGCATTTGGCCTTCTGTTTGTCTCCACTGTGTATAAAGGAAAACATTAGAAATCTCATTAAGGCCCCTCACATAATAGGGTGCTGGTTCAGATACAGATTGAGGCCAGGGAAACGGCTCAACGGGTAAAGTGACAGCAGCACAAGAAAGAGGATGGGAGTTCGATCCCCAGCATCCATGAAACACCAGGTGTGGCCCTGCACATCTGGAATCTGAGCAGTGGGGAGACAGAGACAGGTAGATACCACGGGCTTGTTGGCAGCCGATCTCACTGAAGTGGTAAGGTCTAGGTTCACTGTGAGAGACTGTCTTTAAGATTAAGTCAGGGAGTGGTGGAGAAAGCCTTGACATGCGACATGCTCAGTTACCCACACTGAATACACACACACACACACACACACA
>NW_004949118.1:5201096-5202923 GCF_000317375.1 Microtus ochrogaster | reverse complement strand
GAGAGAGAGAAGTATATTACACATGCTCTAAGATTAAACAAATAAATATGGGCATAGATATGAAAAACATTATTCCAAATCCCAGTAGCCTGGGGACAAGCAGGAAAATCTGAGAATAACTGAGACACTAGGAGAGCTACAAGGTCAGTGTAGAAGCTTCTCTACGGTCATGTCAATTCCGGCCCTTTAGAAGCTGGTATAGCAAGCACAAAGTGTCATGGTGTATAGATGTTGCCTCAAAATGTTTCAGAAAAAAATACAATAACCATTAACAGTTGCTAGACCATAATGTGACACAGGGTGCTCATTGTCCTCTTCCTTATATTTTTACATTTGAAATTATTCGTTAGAAAAGAATTTATAGAAAAGTAAACTAACAGAGGAAGCTCTTCTAACACGGAAGCGTGGTTTATTCTGTTTCTCTGAAGAGCGAGAACTGGGAGGTAGCGACGTTGCGGTGTGAGGAGGAGCTGGAGGAGGCCAAGAGAGTGTGGTTCTTGAGGCCTTGCACAGAGGGAAGCAGCTCCTACAAAAGCCCAGTGCTGAGTGGGTGAGATACGACAATATGACTTGTGGCGTGAAATTTGAAATCATTTGGGACTATAAGCCACCCTTTCTGTGAGGCAGAATTACTCAGTAAATTATGCTACACTCAGAACAATTTATGAGAATGAGCAAAGAAACTTAGGCAACTTTTCATGTTGCAGAGAGAATCAAAAGGCATGGAATGACCAAAAGTTCTTAGAGTTAACAAGGAGAAGCAAGGGTCAAAGCAATTCCAGCCTCCTTGGGCACTCACAGACACCCTTGGATGGCATTGGGTTTCTCCCGAGAATGGAACGGATCTTATTCTCCGGGGCTCAGCTTACACTGGGCAATAAACCTTAATCTGCCTTCAAGCTAAATAATGGAAATAAAGTGTAATATCATCCCTCTTGTTAAAAGTAGGACATGCATTAATTTACCACTCGATTAGATCATGGCATAAGTGGCTATATTTTCATACAATAAATATTTATTGAGAGTATATGGTATCCTGGTGTATTGATGTGAGCTGAAGTCTCGTGTGTTGCGGGGGGTTTGAATGTGACATGGCATCATGCAGGGATGGGATTCAGGTGTCAAAATTTGCTGATAGACTGGAGTGGGAGGCGAGGAAGAGAGGAGTAAGGGTGGCATCGTGGAGTTGGGGCTGAGAATTAGGAAGGTTAGGTTAATCTGGACAGTTACAAGGGAAACTGTGGTGGGAATGGCTCTGTGGGGAGAAGCCAGCACAGGCTGCGCTGGCTAAGTACATCTAGTGGAGATGTTCAGAAGGTAGACAGACGTAGGAGTTGCAAGCTTACAGAAATTTGGGATGGAAAAAATAAGCTTGGTGTGTGCATGTGTGTCTCTGTGTGTGTGTGCACATGTCTATGTGTGTCTCTCTATGTATGTGTGCACATGTCTGTATGTGTCTCTCTATGTGTGTGTGCATATATCTATGTGTGTATGTGTGTGTGCATATGTCTGTGTGTGTCTCTCTATGTGTGTGTGCACATATCTATGTGTGTGTCTCTATGTGTGTGTGTTCACATGTCTGTGTGTCTCTCTATGTGAGTGTGCACATGTCTATGTGTGTCTATGTGTGTCTGCACATGTCTATGTGTGTCTTTGTGCACATGTCTATGTGTATATGTCTATGTGTGTGTGCATGTGTCTATGTGTGTCTATGTGTGTGTGCGCACATGTCTGTGTGTCTCTCTATGTGTGTGTGCACATGTCTATGTGTGTCTCTCTATGTGTGTGTGCATGTGTCTATGTGTGTCTATGTGTATGTGTGCACAT
>NW_004949118.1:5133386-5200910 GCF_000317375.1 Microtus ochrogaster | reverse complement strand
TATGTGTGTGTGCACATGTCTATGTGTGTCTCTATGTGTGTGTGCACATGTCTGTGTGTGTCTCTCTATGTGTGTGTGCACATGTCTGTATGTGTCTCTCTATGTGTGTGTGCACATGTCTGTCTCTCTATGTGTGTGTGCACATGTCTGTGTGTGTCTCTCTATGTGTGTGTGCACATGTCTGTCTCTCTATGTGTGTGTGCACATGTCTATTGTGTCTCTATGTGTGTGTGCACATTTGCTTCAGGAGGACTCAGAATTTACTTTAGCGGCTCTGTCAAAACATTCACAACTGTCATAAAGGCAATGTGTGTTATATTCACAATTCCATGGTAAGGTGAGTCAGGTCGCACAAGGAGAACTGTGGTTGTCTGGGGGAGAATGGCCCCTGTGGGTTCATATATTTGAATACGCAGTACCAGCTGGTGGAGCTGTTTGGGAATGCCTAGGAGGTGTGGTCTTGTTGGAAGAGTTATGTCCCAAGGCAGGGTTTGAAGTTTCAAAACCCTAGACCATTCCCAGTTAGCTTTTTGTTTCCAACTTGTAGATCAGGATGTGAGTTCTCAGCTACTGCTCCGGCATTATGTCTGCCTGCCTCCTGCCATGCTTCCTGACACGACCGTCATGGCCTCACTCTCTGAAACCACAAGCCCCAAATAACTAATTTTCAAGTTGCCTTGGTCCTGGTGTCTATCAGAGAGAGATAGAGCAATAACCAAGTCAAGTACCGTGATGAAATAAGAGGTGGGAGACAAGGACAAGAACCTTCGCTGTGGTTTCTAGAAGGAAGAGCTGAAAAGGCACACTACATGGCATTTCAGGGGGGGAACAAGTGTTCTTGCTGGGTGCCACCTGGCCCTGGGCTCATCACAGTAGGTAGGTTAAGGAGATGTGGGCCAAGGACTAGCCACTCAGTGTGTGAAGGGCACACTAAAGACAGAGGTACAAGCTGTCTCTAGAAACGTGCTAACCCTTGAGGCTAATAGTCCTGCCAGGTTCAGCCAGGCCCCAGGTGCTGTAACATCAGAACCAGAAACCAAAGGACACGATAGTTACTAGGATAGTTCTTAAGGTCCTGATGGTAGCTGAGTTCCTCTCAGATAGTGTCCTGGACACTCCAATGAGCTGAGAAGGACCCACCCAAGAAAACGGATACAAGGAAACAAGCGAACAACTAACACAGGAGAGCAGGGGATGTGGAAGCCCCAAACCAGGGTAAGCATTTTATGGAACAGAAACTGCCTCCTGCTTGCTCCTAGCTTATGAAGAAAACAACTTGAGTTGCTAGTCCATTTTGCAAAGTCAGCTCTGGTGAAATGGGGGGAGGAGGGTCAGAGGTCAGTTTGGTCAGATTTAAGAGAGCATGGAGGGCCCTTGGGCTTGGACAGCACTAAATATTCTTCAGGAGTTGTTTTGCTGCAAAGGGAGTGTGGAAGTGAATGGGAACCCAGAACAGGGTCAAGAGAAATACGCCCCCCGCCTCTTCTTTCTCCTCCTGCTACTCCCTTCCTTTTTCATCCTCCTCTTCCTCCTCTTTGTTCACCATTGAGAGCCTACTTGGCAAGTTCCACACAAGTGAGAGATTGTCCCGGAAATAAACATGGGCAATATCTGAGGAACGGCATCCCGAGGTCCACACATAAATATAAAATAAACAGAAGGTGAGGTTGCTAGGGAGATGAGTAAGCCAGGGATATCTGTCCTTCTGAATGGGATCAGTATCCTTATAGGAGACCCAGGACTAACAGTCCCTGCCACAGTGAATTCATGGTGGGGGGGCGCTTCACTGGTGACCCCCAAGATGGGCCCTCACTAGCTGTGGAACTATCTACTGGTGTCATTAGACTCCCTCCCCAGCTTCGAGAACTGTAAGGAGCCAATTTCTGTTGCTGTAAGTTATCCAGAGTCAGGTATGTTGTTAGTCATTGGAAGCAGGGGGAAACAAGGCAGTGCAAAGCAGAGAAGGGTGTGACTGTAGGTGCTGGCCAAGGTGTGCCTTGGCAGGCAGGGGATGGACCTGTGGACATTCTCCGTTTCCCAGGCTGATGCCTGCTCCTTCATGAGGCAGATTTAGTACCCTGCATTGGATGGAAGCCAGAGATCGGATTTATGCCAAATGAAGAAGAAACCCCCATCCGCTTTTAAAATACCGGCATGCCATTGTAAAAGGAAGTAATGGAGGGAAAGAAATGAGCATCTATAAATACGGTCCCATAAACCAGAGGAGTATGATTTTGCTTCAGCTATTGTGAAATAAACGTGGGTGAAAAGGGAAAGAGGAGGCCAATGTGGTAACAGTAAACACTGTAACGCCTCTGCCAATAAACAGAAAGTTAGTTACTTCCCAGAGTGTCTTAAAGGTAAGAGAAGGGGCAGGAGAAAAAAAAAAAGAAAGGAAAAGAAAGCAAAGAGAGACCATGGATTCAGCATTTGGCTTTGTCAGGGAAAGCTTAATCACCTCTGAGGGAGCTCTGAGGAGGTTTCGAAGGCTGCGTGCGCACATGCGCATCACCCCACTTAACTGGTGTCGCCTCTCGTGGTCCTGACAGATCACAGTCTTGGGAATTACGTTCCTGGGCCTGGGGGCCTTTTATTCTGACAGCTTACGACTTTGACCTTGCCACTGCTGTGTACCAGTCACGTCTTCTTTGCCCTCCTCTTCCAAATAAGGACAATTTCCTTATCTGCTGTCAAACAAGGCCCTGAAGACATCTTTTTGTTGTTGTTGTTGTTTCTTGCTTGTCCAGAACTTAATCTTCTGTGTGGGCTGGAAAGCCTTTATGAGGAGGAAGTGTTTTGAGCATGATGAAATACTCAAGTAGTTTCCTGCTAGGAGTATGGGTAGCACTGATTCCCCCTGGCCTGGATCTGTCCGCTCAGTGTTGCCATAGGCTTACCCATCCCACAGCACCGGCCCTGTAGCTGGGGATGGCACATGCCTTCAGTACCATGACTCAGGGCTTTGCTGACCCAGGCATCATCTGAAGGAAGGGCTATCCCTGGCAGCACAGAACCACATCAACAACTCCAGGGCAGTGCTAGACATGGTGGCTCCCCTGTCCCATGTTGTGAGATGGTCCTACCAAGTGCAAGACTGCATACCTATCTGACATGCTTATTCACTTCCCTTGGGTGAATCTGGCATCGAGATTCAAGTTGACCTTGAATCTTGACCTTAGAAGGCATTTCCCTAGCAATGGAATGCACTCACCACCGTCCTCAAGCTAAGGTTTCTCACCTGTGGCTTGCAGAGACAAATGACAATTGTCCCCCACCACCACAGAGAAGATTCTTGCAGTCAAAAGGTTTTTATTTTGTGAGCAAGAACCCCTGTGCCATCTTTTATGCTAGTCACAACCCCCTTCTCAGCCAAGATTTTCCATTTCAAAAATGTATCATAGTTAAGCGAAAGCCAGCTCCTGCAGCTGGGGTCCTCTGAGGTGCTTACTGATTTGAAGGAACAGGCAGACGCGGCTGTTTGTTCTCTCTTCCCACAGAAACAGGATGTGAGCAGTTAGGGCCAGCGCTCAGGAAAGGGAGTGATTAGTGTTTGTTATAGGGATAACAAGGGCCACTCTCCAATTCTCCTTGCCCTAGGTGAGGGCTGCAGGTTCATTTTTATTCAGGTGTAGAAACTCTAGATTTATGTCACTCAGAAGTATGGTCTTTGTGTTGCAGCCAGTGTGAGCTGCTTGGAATACACGATATGCTAGGCTGTAAATTGATAACCATATGTTGTAGAAAGAGAACAGCCCTGCGAATCAAGTAAGTAATACATGGTCTGCCCCCAGTGTACACAAGCCAGCCGCTGTGGGCAGCTGCTGTGGTCAGCGCATCTTAACTTGGTCCACATCTCCCGGCAGCTCCCCTTCAGTCTGCTCTTGGTGTCCCTAAGAACAGGTGCTCTGTGCTCTTTCATCTCCAGGAGGAGTCTTGTTTAAGATCAGACTGAACAGGATGAGCCCCGAGGCAACATCTTTTCATCCCAGCTATAGAAAATGCCAGAGATCAGCAGCCTATTAAAAAAAAAAGAAAGAGGTCATTTTAGGACCTTGTTTTGGTGGTTTACTGTCCGTAGTCCAGATGCCTCATTGTATAGAGCCATGGGAGGCAGACCAATAGGGTGGGATTGCAAAGCAAAAATTACCACCCCAGGAGCCAGAAAGTAAAAGACCAGGGCTAGGGTGACATCGTTTCCCTCAAGGGTGTGTCCCCCAGTAACCTGAAGATTGCCTCCTGGACTTTATGCTAGCTACATTGATGTCAATTTGATCCATAAGATGGGGCTGTAGACAAGCCTATAGGGCATTTTCATAATTAGTGACTGATAGAGGGGAGTACAATTCATTGTGATTGTTGCCATCCCTGGGCTGGCTGTCCTGGGTTCTATAAGAAAATAGGCAGGGTAAGCCGTGGAGAGCAAGCCAGTAAGCAGCACCCCTCCACGGCCTCTGCATCAGCTCCTGCCTCCAGGTTCCTGCCCTATCTTCCTTCAATCATGGACTGTCATGGCGAACTGTAAGCCAAAGGAACCGTCTCCTCACCAAACCTATTTTTAGTCATGGTGTTTTTACCACAGCCTCAGCAACCCTGACTAAGACATCCCTTAACTGGCTCACCACTTGGGTATTGCCATACTTCATAGAAGAGCTGTGGGGGGCACTTTATACCCTACCCTCACCATAGGAAACTCTGAGTTCACTAATGAAAACATCACTGTTTTTTTTTCTTTTTTCTTTTTTTTTCTGGGTAAGTGAAAGCCTCCAAGAAGTAAACTTTAGACATCCCGTGGATAAGCCAACCTGTGTGGAGGGTGTGGCTTTCATCTTCATAAAGGAGGGTCTCCTTAGGGGGAGCGGCGCCCACATGAACGGCATTCTCTCACCCTCCTTTCAGAGCTTGCTCTCAGACATCAAGGTTTTGAAGAAATGTTCCGTGACTCACTTAATTAGGCTGCGTTTCAGGAAGCAATTGCCGTAGTCCTTGAACCTGAACGTGGCGGACAGAAACTCATAAGCAGCAATGATGAGGACGCGATGCCTCTGAATCTGTCACGGATGCCCAGGCCCCAGGAACCGCACTGTGGTCCAGAGAGGGTGGTTACTGGCCTTTGCACAGAGCATGGGATGGGATGCTGTTTATGCCTGCAAGAGGCTCTACAGGGAGCCTACCCTTCAGTGATTATTCCCTGGAGAATGCATGATGGTTCCTGCGGAGCGAATTACAATTCTTGCATAAGTAACTACCCGCCCCGCCCCCTCAAGATAAGCACATTGAAATGGAACCTAGAGTTCTATTTTTTTTTTTCCTGGGCAGTACGAAGGAGGCACTCCCATCTCCCTTTGAATTTTGAATCCCGACTTTGAATCAGACAAGAAAATAAAATCACAGCACTCCACCTGAGCTGTCGGTTGAGATAGGAAACCTGATTAGCTGTGAATCTGGCACCTGAGACTTCCGTAAAGGGCAGTTCATGCCGAAGGTGGGTCTTGCAGAGCCAGCCTTGCCTTTTCACACAGTTTGAGCAGAAAATGCGCGACTGGACACGGTGCGCTAATTGTTTTCTTCGGAAGAGGCCGTCTAGATATAATTCGCAACGCCTGCACAGGCAGCCGGGGCAATCCCCTAGAGCTGAGTGTTTTAGTAAATGCTTTAACTTCTGAAGACACAGTGCCACGTTCACAAACTAGGCTAACCAAAAAATTATATAGGTCACACTTGGGTTAATTACTTCCAGAATGATTCTGGAGATAATGGCAGATTTTGCATGCTGGTAAGAAAAATCTATCGCTGCTCAGAGTCTTATGTCAAAGGTCCGTTCTTGCAGACGGGAACAGATTACAGTATAGGGATCAACCATTAAAAGGGGCGGATCTAGAGACAGATGAAGAAAGGGGGAATGTTAGACAATATTTTTAAATTTTATTGATTTTTATTGAGCTCTACATTTTTCTCTGCTCTCCTCCCTGCCTCTTCCCTCCCTTTCAACCCTCTCCCAAGGTTCCAATGCTTCCAATTTACTCACGAGATCTTAGACAATAAAATTTTAGACAAAAAAGCTTCTTGAAGCCGGGCGGTGGTGGCGCAAGCCTTTAATCCCAGCACTTGGGAGGCAGAGGCAGGAGGATCTCTGTGAGTTCGAGGCCAGCCTGGTCTACAAAGGGACTTCCAGGACAAGCTCCAAAGCTACAGAGAAACCCTGTCTAGAAAAAAAAAAAAAAAAAAAAAAAAAAGCTTCTTGAAGAATCCAAAGGATCCACCTCCCAGACTGTGTCCAACACCAAAGCAACTGCGTCAAGCGCTCTTGTTCAAAATCTTTATGACATCACACTGCAAGTCAAGGGAACCACCACAACCAGCAAACGGTAACCGGGAAGTTAGGTCCTTTGGATAGTTTAGCACTGCAGTTAACAAAACTATGCCCTCAATTCTTCTTTTGTATTTTTTATGTAAAAATTGTACACACACGCACATACACAATTCTCTGTATGAGGTTTCAAAATATGTTTACACGGTGGAATGATTAAAACAAGTGTGTTTACTAACTCACATACTGATCCTTTCTCACGGTGGCAAAACGTGAATTCTACTATCAACTGTTTTTCAAGAACACAATATATTGTGGGCAGGGAAGACCGCTTACTTATAAAGGGTTTGCCTTGCCAGCCACGAGGACCTGAGATTGATGCCCAGAACTGATGTGACAAAGCCAGATGTGGTATCTTATAATCCCTGCAGGGGAGGCTGATGCAGGCAATTCTTGGGGCTCAACAGCTGGCCAGCCTAGCCTGATGGCTGATCTCCAGAGAGAGATCCAGTCTCAAAAGCTAAGGTGGATGGCTCTTAAGGAGTAACACATGAGGCAGGTTTCTGGTCTCTGTAAACACACACACACACACACACACCACGTACACACACCCCTATGGATGGATACCCATACATGGGGCTACTACTCCCAATACACATATAAGTGAGATCATGTGCTATTTGTCTTTTTGGACCTGAATTATTCTACTTAACAAAAAGGTTTTTTTTTTAGCTTTTTTCAATTTTATCACAAACGATAAAACATCCTTCCTTTTAAAATGTATTTATTCTTTGAGAATTTCATTTTTTTTCTTTGCAACTCACCAAGTCCAATTTTAGCTGTCCATATGTGCATGAGTCCCAGGTCATCCTCTGTAACAAGGATGACCTACAAGAGGCCACATTTCTGAAGAAGAAAATAAAAACACCCGATCCTCCCCCCGCCCCCCACGCCGCATCCATCACTGCGGGCAGCTCTCAGTTAGGGGTAGATTTCAATTGGCTCTCCCCCATCCCTGCTGGGTTGTTCACTGGACTGGTCTTGTGTACATCTTATACAGGCAACCACAGTTGCTGCTGTGAGCTCCTGAACACAGTGGTCGGTCACGTTCACACGACACTGTCTAGTCTTCCCGAATCTCTGTCTCTTAGCATCTTTCTGCTCCTGAGCCTTGTGGGAGGGAACTGATAAAGATGTCCCGTTTGGAGATGAGCACTCTGTAGACACCTACCCGCTTTCGCAGGCTGTGAGTCTTTGTGTTTATTGCTATCCACTGAAACAGACGCTTCTGTGATGAGGAATAAGAGCTACCATCATCCGTTGTTATAAGATTAAGTGATTGGTAGATACTGCATCCACTTAACAAACCAAAGGTAGTGGATTCTCTCCTCAACCATATGACCTCTCTAGCTATGGGTTTTAGCCAGGTTTACAGAACCATGTGTCGGTTCCTTCCTGTAGAATGGGTAATTAAATCCAATCAGAAAACTGTTGTTTGTTCCATAATAATCACGCCTCCACTGTGCTAAAGGACTTATCCTAATGTTCCATAGTGAATTATACCACGGTATTTATCCATTTAGTTACTGAAGGAAGGATAAATAGGTTCCATATTTTGGTACTTGTGAGTAATGTCATTTCTATCACAAAGAGACTCACATACCTCTTTGATAGACTGATTTCATCTTCTTTGGATATACGTTCCAATGTGTAATTACTGGATAATAACATTTATTTTCAGTTTTTAGTGATCCTCTAAACGGTTTTCCGTTATGGCTGCCCTAAGCCACATTCCCACCTGGGACACGCAGGCTCTTTTTTCCATGCGTCGGTCTGTGCTTGCTACTCCTGAAAAGCAGCCTTGAGTATTACAGTTCTGTTGCAAATTTCTGTGTTGATTAGTGATGGTGAGGTTTTTTTTCTTCCAACCTCCCTTAGCCAAGTCGTTGCTATTCTTTTGAGACATACGGATTCAATTTAAAAAATTGTCTATTTTAAAAATCAGATTGAGCCGGGCGGTGGTGGCACATGCCTTTAATCCCGACACTCGGGAGGCAGAGGCAGGTGGATCTCTGTGAGTTCGAGACCAGCATGGTTTGCAGAACTAGCTCCAGGACAGGTTCCAAAGCTACAGAGAAACTCTGTCTCAAAAAACAAACAAATAAGAATCAGATTGCTTTCCTGTCCCTTTTTAAATTTTTTTTTATTTTTAAAATTATGTGTATGCGTGTGTGTGTGTGTGTGTGTGTGTGTGTGTGTGTATGTGTACAAGTGCCTGTGGATGCCAGGAGAGGATGTAGGAACCCTGGAGCTGGAATTGGAATTGGCAGTGAGCTGCCTGGTTTGGGTGTAGGAAACCAAACAGCCCTATGCAAAAGCAGTATGCACTCTTAACCTCTTAGCCACCTTTCCTGTCTTAGTAGATTTAGACCAGTTAGATTTATGTTTAATTTAATCATTTATAAAAATTATTAGTTTAGTCAGTATTATTTAACTACCTTGCCATTTTATGTTTCTATCTTGCTTGTCCTTAGTTTTAGTGTTCCTTCTTTTTTGAGGGTTATGTGAACATGTTTTTAAAACCTCCTTCTGATGTATCTGAAAACTTCAGCATATCTAAGATCCTTGAGTCTTTACACCTGCTGTTACATGACATATGTTTATCACCACAGTTCATTACTGCCAGCAGTTGAAGAGGCTTCACCTCGTCGTCGTCACCCCTTAAGAGTATAAACACCTTAAGAATGTTCTTAGCATATACTGAGAACTCTATCAGCCCCCAGTCTCTAGTGCTGGGATTGCAGGCATGTTCACACTCCTGGCCGAGTAGCTCTTTAAATTCCCAAACTAAAAGTTAAGTATATCTATGTATATATAAATTATAAATGTGTGTGTGTGTGTGTGCAAAATTTATCAAAGAATCTGTCCCTTCTCTTTATATCAGTAAAAGTTCTTTTTACAATGCACTCTGCAGGGTGAAGAGATGGCTCAAGTTCCTGGTTAAGGACACAGGCTGCTCTTCCAAAGGACCCAAGTTCAGTTAAGGGAATTCATGCTGGGCAGTTCAAACTGTCTGTTATCACTGCTTTAGAAGTTGCTAAGCCCTCTGTGGCCTCTTGTGGCCCCTGAATGCATGCACACATACCCACACAGATACTCATAATTGAAACTGGGAGGAAAAGGAAGTATGTGCCCCCTGACTGGTTATTCAATAGCAAATGGTCAGCCCTAAAAGACAAATACATACAAGTAACACTAGAAGGACTCAGCAGGTTGTGTTTAAATATTTATTCACATAGATACAAACACACATGCAAACATATATGTTTGTATGTACATATAACATATATGTGAACATGTATGTTCACATATACAGATTACATATATGGACATGTATATGTATGTATACATAGTTGGATAATAGTGTATATTATATATTCTTGATCTATATTAGATGAATATATATAACAATATTAATTAAATAAAAAGAGGTCATGAATTTGAGGGGGAGTGTGTGTGTGTGTGCATTCTTTGGGGGCACATGAAGAGGGCTGGAATAAAGAGATGAAGAGAGAAATGATGTGATTATATTTTAGTTAAAAATACAGCAAGTCTGGGGGCTGGAGAGATGGCTCAGTGGTTAAGAGCACTGGCTACTCTTCCAGAGGACCCAAATTTGGTTCCTTGAACCCACGTGGCTGCTAACAACCACCCGTTTCAGGGGACCAAACAACCTCTTCTACCCTCCTCAGGTGCCAGGAACAAATGCAGCACACAGACGTCTAAGCACACAAAACACCCCCACACATAAAACAAAAATATCTACAATTTAAAAGATTTAAAAAACAAGAGAAATCATTACTAAGGCACTCCATTCCTCCACTGGTTTCCCACTTCTCCAAGGAGTTCATGGAAATCCTGAATGCGGTCTCTGAACCCTGCAAGCCATGGCTCTCGGTTGCTTGACTGGGCTCCTCTCAGGGGCTGCTGCTTCTTCAACCCTTCACGGGAGCTGTGCCAGGTGTGATCTGCCCTGCTCTCTTCTTTGCCCACTTAATTCTCCATCATTTTAGTGATGTTTCCCGAGCCCTCTAGTCTCAGTGTCCACAGAGTAGTCTGTGACTATTTTCATGCTCGCCCACCATATTTTAAATCACAGGTGCGTATGCCATATATATGTGTTTGTACCGATGGTGGCTGCGGTGTGCAGGCATGGGAAATCATTTGCTAATTTCTTGCCTTACTGAAGTGGAAGTCCCATGAGGGACATGGCAACTTTGCTCCCCAGCACCTTCAAGGAGCCTTGCATGGGGCCTAAGGCTCCACCCTCAACCCCAGCTAATCTTCCCACTGCTCTGAGGACTACGTGGGGATCTCTAATATTGTCTCTGAACCCTATAAGACATGGTCCTTACTTACCAGGGCTCAGGTGTTGTTGCTGATGTGGGAATGTAGTGAGCTGGACAAGATCGCCATTATAAGATGGTGCCACATCCTGTCTTGTGGGTTATAAACAACTCCATATTTGGCTATGCCTTTGAGAGCTGCCTGTCCCCCGCTTCCCGCATGAGCGGTGAATGGGGATCCCTGGGCCTATCTCGATGCAGTCTGGTGTCAGCTGATGGTGGCAGCCAATCACAGGGCAACCCATGTGCCAATTCCATATATAAGCAGCTGCCTTAGTGCTCTCGGGCCCCTTCGCTTCATGTTATCTCTCAACCAAGTGCACTCCAGTAAAGCGTGATCTGAGAAGAATCCTCGTGTCGTGGTCGTGGCGTTCTTTCTGACTGGTCGAGGAGTTCGCCGCATGGGAAGATGAGGGAGAAAAGGAAGAAAGCATGGGTGGGGGTGGAGCAAAGGAAGGCAATGAGGAATGGGGTAAAAATAAGTCCGAGGCTGGAGAAGGAACAAAGAGACACTTGTAGTGAGGAGCTGCGGGCTGCGTTCCTGCCGCAAGGCTCCCAGCCACCGGCTAGCTTTACCCGAAATAACAATACACAAACAGTATTCATTTAAACACTGCCTGGCCCATTATATCTAGCCTCTTCTTGCTTAACTCTCATATCTTGCTTAACCCATATTTAGTAATCTGTGTAGCACCACAAGGTTTGGCTTACCAGGAAGATTCTAGCCTACGTCCATCTTGGGCTGGGAGCTTCATGGCGTCTGACCGAGAGAGGAAAGGAATGGCGTCTGCCTCACTTCCTCCCAGCATCCTCTTCTGTTTACTCCGCCTACCTAATTTTCTCTCCTATCAAGGGCCAAGGCAGCTTCTTTTATTAACCAATGAAATCAACTCAAAAACAGAAGACCCTTCCACATCAGACACTTAGTCACTGCTCTATTGCTGTGAAGAGACACACCATGACCAAGACAGCTCATAAAGAAAAGCATTTAGCTGGGGGCTTGCTTACAGTTTCAGGGGTTAGTCCATGAACATTAAGGTTGGGAGCATGGCAGCAGACATGGTGCTGGAGCAGCAGCTGAGATCCCACATCTGATCAGAAAGTAGAAAGCAGAGAGTGTGAGAATAGGTTTCAGGTAGGCTTTGGAAACCTCAAAACTCATCCCCAGTGACACCCCTACTCCAACAAAGCCAAACCATCTCATTCTGCCCAAAGAGTTCCACTAAGGATCAAACATTCAAACATATGAGCCTATGGTGGCTGTTCTCATTCAAACCACCACCCCCATCCACCCCTAGTGGATGAAACTTTAGAGTCAGCCGACAAAGAGGAGGTTCACATACCCACACCCCACTGTGCAAACCACGCACCATCTGAGGCCTGGCCCAGTGAACGCAGCTACCTTCTGTAAGGCCCTCAGCATCCAATGACTGGAATTATGTTCACAGCATTTTCTCATGCCTGTTCGTGGCGCCGCCTTTGGTTAAGCCCATGCACGACACACACAACGAGACACCCTAAGGACGGAAGACAAATAGCCATGCTGGGGGTCCTCACGTGAGAGTCATCTGCAAGACCAAGGGGAGTTCTTATCAGAACATGCCAGACAGTGGAGCGATGGGATGATTTAGTGCACGCGAGGGGCACAGAGGGAACCTGGACGAGAGAATTCACAGAGACTGTTTAGACTCGGAAGATAGAAAATACATATTTGTGCGGGGTGGGAATAATTGGACAGCATCCGGTAAACGCGGGCTGCTCCTGCGCTCTGATAATGCGTCAGGTACTGCTTTCCTGCTAAGATTTGTTCTCCTCTCAGGCCCTGCATATATGCATGAGGCCGAGGGGCCTTGAGGGACCGAGTTTAGTCTTTCTCTTTGTCTCCATCATTTCTTAGGATGTGAGGTTGAAAAATCGAGTTGATTTTATATAGCCTTATAAATATTGAAATGCAGTTTTCAGATAGGACCTGCGAGACTCTCCCTCGTTGACCTTTCCAGTGGGGTTGTGTATTCCCACGTTAGGCTTGTTCCTCCTCTTATTGGAGACGTAAAAGGGCATCCAAAATGGGGCAAAAATAAAAATGCAGGCTTTTGGGAAACGAGACATAGGCTTTAAGGTATGATCCTATTTCTAAAGCAGGACAGAACTGCAGTGTGGAGCTTCGGGGAACAGCAAAAGCTATGGAGAAGGGTGAAGGACTGGGTCAAGGAGGAGGCCATGACAGGTGTAGGTGTCCCCCAGCTGGAAGAGGACTCCCCCCCCACCCTCACACATACACTTTGCTTTTCCAGGTCACTGCATACATATTTATGGGGTGCAATGCGATATTTTGTCACATGTAAGAAGAATGTGTGGTCATAAATTCAGGGTGATTAGCATCTATTATCTAAAACATGTATCCTTTCTTTGGGCTAGAAATATTGAAAACCCTCTCTTTGGGTGTTTTGAAACATGTAGTAAGGTATTTCTAGGGATGATCCCCCGCTGTGCTATAGACTCTAACTGTGTTCTTGTACCTACGCACCAGCCCTCTTGAGCCCTCACTACCGCCTCCTTCCCAGCTCTGGGGACCTCTACCCTAGTTCCGTGAAATCAGCTTATTTGGTTTCCACATAAAGACAAGGAGTTGTTTTTCCTTTCCTTGGAATTTTTCTTTTCAATCAAATATCAGACTGTGAATAGGATGCAATTAATCACAGGACAAGAGAAAGTAAATTTAGTTTGGTTTTCTCAGTACAGAAATATGTTTCTAAAAAGTAACATTTTTTCTTTTCTTTCTATCCTCCCTTGTTCCTTCCTTCCTTCCTTCCTCCCTCCTTCCCTCCCTCCCTCTCTCCCTCCCTCCCTTCCCTCCTTCCTCCCTCCCTTCCTTCTAGTGATGACTACAGGGGATAAAACAAAAGCGAATCTGCTCCTCTCACTTAGTTAAGCAGGCCAGCCAGGTGGCTCCTGTGCAGCCTCCTCCTGCAGGGGTCGCTGTCTTTAGGAGACCTATGTGGACAAGTGCATGTGCTCTTGCAGTCTGCGCATACATGTTTGCATATCAGTGCATGCTTTCACGTGAGTGACTTCTGAGGGTCTAGTCTAGGCATGTGTGTCTGTGAAGTCTTTATTTCATTAACCTTCAGGTCCGTGGGATAACCATAAATGATCTGTTGGGAGCCCCTAAGTGAAATATTTGTCACTAATAACACATATTTAACATTTATTCAAACTTCTGAGTTATGTAAGTTTAACTTAAGAATAGTAAATGTGGTCGAATGCCTACTTTAATGAGTCACTTGTCTGCCTCTGCACTAGAAGACACATGGCAAGGCATATTTCATGGGGTTCCAACCTTTCTCTAGGCTCCCCATTGAGGCACCATACAGGGGAAGTGTTGATTCCACACTTTGGCCCTTGGCAGCTTTAAGCCTGTTGCTTTGTCACAACAGGTAACAGAAGCCTTTCAAGCTACCAGAAAGTTAGCTTAACCAAAAAAAAAAAAAAAAAATCTACTTTCTATACAATGAGAATACAGAGGTCCCTGCTGGAGAGGATCAGGCAAGAAGTGAGGGCTGCTCATGAGGGATCTTAGGAAGTGAGCCTTGACAGGTTGCAGGGCTAGGTGGAGAAGACCAGTTTGGGGGTAGATTGTCCAGAAAGCCCATGGAATGCGTGTGTTTGCAGGTGTCTTTGGGGTGAGGACCAGCCACGCCCATCACTGTGTACCATGGTGCCTGAAGTGTCTGGGACAACAGCAGGATAGGGGGACTTCCGTGGTGCCATTGCAGCGACCTGAATTTCCCAGCATCCCACATTACCCTCCAAGTCATTTCCAGGAACCCAGGGTTCTGAATCACGTGATTTGAAATTCTCTCCTCTAATCTTACCGCCCTCTGCGCTGTTCCTCTAGCTGTTTGGTCACAGTTTTCCACTGTACACTGAACGCAGTGCTTTCTGGCTGTTAAACAAGGTTCATAAACACGTTTAAAATAAAATTGAAAAGGAAACAGCATCTAAATGGGGAACACTTGCTAGTGTTTCCATGCAATGTTTAATCTAAGCTCAAGTGATTGATCTGGTCTTTGTTTAATGATCATCAAAATCAGAGTTTGAAGGCAGAAACCAAATTGTGTCTTAGTTTCTGCCTCTTTGAAGCAGTGAATCAAACTATCCCCCACGCTCCTGGCTCTTGCAGAGGTGTATTTTTCAACCAAGTGAACTATAAATCCCCAGTGTGCTTCGGTTTATTTGTATATGTTCATTGTAAACGTACAAGAACACTTCCAAAGGGTTTACTACAAACCACATACTTACATGAAAGTTAAGATCTGAAGGAAAGAGTTGGTCTCTGTCCTGGAAGAACTTAACCCGGGAGATGAGGGTGCACCAGGCGATGACACAGATTGGTTAGGGCCTACCATGGGGACTTTAAAGGGAGGGATGGGTCATTCTGGGGTCATCTACTGTGAACTTAACACTGTTAAAATATCTGATTTAAACATTTCCAATTGCGTGTCTAAGGATTTTCTCCAAAATCATAACAGAGATGACAAACTCTACTGGGTGGGCTCACGGGGTGGGCTCACGGGGTGGGCTCACGGGGTGGGCTCACGAGGTGGGATCACTGGATGGGCTCACAGGATAGGATCACAGGGTGGGCTGGCTGAAGTCCTTCTGAAATGATAGCTAAGCTGACCATTGGAGTAGACACATGAACGAGTCACATGACAGGTTCACTGGCAGACGGCATCATGGGTGGAACATATGTTTTACCTCATGGTGATCAGGTAGGAGGGAAGAGATAGGGGTATGGTCCCCCCCACTACTGTCCAAAGGCTCACCCCCAGTGATTTATTTCCTCCAACAAGGCTACCAATCCCCACACAACTTCTATCACTGCCAAATAGCGTCACTAGCTAAAGACCAAGACTACAACACATGAGACTTTGGGGGACATTTCACATTGAAACCAATACATGCAGTCAACAGGGCTCTCAGGTGGGCCACTGTCCAGTCTGGAATGATTGACACTTGGTGTTTTTGGACCTCGAAGGTCTGCCAGGTTCATCCTCAGTATTTCTCCCCAAGCTGAGCCTCCAGCTGCTGTGACTAGAATATGAATGTCTCCACAAATTCCTGTCTTCATCCGCTCAGCTGGCGGCTCTATTGAGGAGGTTCTATAGGCTTGGAGAAATGGAGCTGGCTGTAGGAAGTAGGTCAGTGGTGGCAGGATGTTGGGCAGTGGTATGCTATCCCTGCTACTTCCTGTCTTTCTCTGATTCCCGGTTCCATGGTGATCATTGTGTGATACTACATTTGGGGATATAGGCATGATGCCCATTCTCGCCACATAGGGAATCAAGGACAGACCAAAGGAAGGAGACCACCATAGTCCAATGGGTTTGGTTGGAGTTATTTGCTGGAGTATGGTGTCTTGGCTAGGGTTTCTACTGCTGTGAAGAGATCATAGCAACTCTTATAAAGGAAAAACATTTGATTGTGGTGGCTCACTGACAGTTCAGAGGTTTAGTCCATTATCGTCATGGCGGGAAGCAAGGCAGCATGCAGGCAGACATGGTACCAGAGAAGGAGCTGAGAGTCTTGAGTCACAGGCAACAGGAAGGGGTCTGTCTCACTGGGCATGGCTTGAGCATTTATGAGACCTCAAAGCCAATCTCCATAGTGACCACACTTCTTCCAACAAGGCCATACCCACTCCAACAAAGATATAACTCCTAATAATGTCATTCCCTTTGGGGGCCATTTTCTTTCAAACTACCACATACAGTAAGGTGTTACTTAATTTAGCAGAAGTGACATAAGACAGCTCTATGACCACTGGCTCACCCCAGCATGGGTGACTGTCTCTGAAAGCTGGGGGCTCTGGGCACACTGTACAATTTACAGGCAGTTCAATAGGCAGACAAGTAGTTTCTGCTTTTCTTTTTTCAGCACAGATGCTTTGAGCCTCTTCCAGGCGGCTCAGCTTCTCTGAGCATGTCTTTCAGGCATCTTTGTGGCTTTTTAAAGCTTGGGGGTGTAGGTTTGTGAATCCGGTTGATTTTAGAGACTTCCTGAAACTTTTGAGTTGGTTCACCTCCTGAATCTTAAGGATCTTTCCTTCAGGATAGAATGTTTCTTCTCCCTTTAGAGCATCTTCAAGGAGTGTCCCTCCCAAGATGGAAGGTTTTATCTCAGAGGGAATTGCTAGGTAATAGCCATGTGTGGCCCTGTTCGCCTACATCCTCTTACCGCCATAGCCATAGGCAGCCCAGCAGTCATGCGCACTTCACTCCAGCCGGCAGCCATGCGCACTTCAGTCACCCTCCCTGTCACACAGCCATGGGGATCTGGCTTCACCGCATCCAGTATACTTGTGCGTCCATCTCACTAGGTTAGAAAACCCGCCACAGTAGAAACTAGGTCTCTCTCGTGTACCACGGCAGGCCCTCACCACATGGGTACTAACCAGCCACAGAACGTAACTAAGGAATGGACAGCTACATGCGGAGAAAGCCCTTGAAGGAGTCGGCAGGAAGAAGAACATGCCGTTCTAAGCTCCGAGTCAACATGATCGGAGCTGCAGAGGTAGGTACAACAGGAACTTGAGAGCAATCACGCAGCAGAAGGAACTGAACATGGACCACGGCCCGTGGAGAATGTGGTTGGTAGCTCCATTGTCACACACTGCGGGGTCTTCCTCCTATGTCTTTCCTGAGATGATGGGACCTGTGTACCCAGCCGTTTGTAGAGTAGCTCTCGGGTGTGGTCAAGGACTGTGTACAAAGTCGAGTATCCTGTGACCTCTGCCCTCAGTGAGACATGACTCCTGAGAATATACCAGGAGGGGGCGCCAACACTGTGCTGATCAACGGTATCAAGGCCCTGAACTTACTAAGTCCCTTCTGCTTGGTGTGAATACTAGCAAAATGGCTGTATTCCGGCGAAGCTAACCAAGAGCACGAATACAGTACCCACTCTGGAGCTCGCTGCTGCTGCTGCTGCTGCTGCTGCTGCTGCTGCTGCTGCTGCTGCTGCTGCTGCTGCTGCTGCTGACCCGCCTGGTCCCAGGGAGGGGCCCTGCCCACACTCCTCTCCTAGTCACTGTTTCCGAAGCTTGTTGAGGGTGCTGTCCATTTTCTTCAGTGGTATAGCACCAGATAAGTTGTCTTTGCTCCCCCTACGCCTGAGCAGGAAAAGCCCATTAAACTCAGCGGGTCCCACAAGAGAAGAGGCCATGGAGGAAGGAAGGAGACCACTAGGAAGAGGTCTTCCAGTGAGACAAAGCCGGGAATGAGAGAGGGGGTGGCGTGACAATGGTCAGAATTCATTATTTAAATGGAGGATCAACCATCAAACAATATAATAATGTTTTAAATGAATCAAAGCATCTGACTTGAATTTATAAGGCTTCCCGGGCACGGTTGGAGAGCGGAAGAGATGACATCACCCAGGAGCCCTCTGCCCGCCAGCTTACTCTGGAGGAGTCCTGTTGTCATTGCTGCACCCGCCTACCCAGGCCACACCTACATGTAGTCAGTGCCCTCCGAGGACTTTGGCGTCCCTGACCCCTGTGCCGAGCTTTCATTAAACCCCAGACTCTGCGACACTATCGTCCGGTAACACCGTAGGAATTATTGTTTGTAATTCTGCTGAAGTGCAGCACGACGGTGGCAGTGGCACTCTGCGTTGGCGCCTGCTTTTCCTTTATTAAGCACTAAATTCTCTATCCTTATGCCCTCGGCCGTCTCTTACAGTCATTGGAAAAATGCCGTTCAAACACAAGTCTGAGGTGATGAAAGAATTCATTAAGAGCAAAGCAACTGGGATCATACTAAAATGAAAAATGAAACTGCCTTCTGAAGACTGAGAGGAACGGGGTGCAGGCACACTCCTTCCTGTGCTCTCCTGGAGACCCCTGTGACCTTGAGATTCTTCCGTTTTATTTCTGCTGACACTCCGTCCTGTTGTTGATCTCACTGCCCCTCCCCTGCTCAGTGGTTTCTTCCATGCAACACATAACCTTCTTGAGTCCTCAATTATTGACCGTGTTGAGCAGCTGTCCCTTGGTGTCCGGGGCAGATTGGTTCTAGGACACCTCCCTACAGCGCAATCCACGGGTGCTTGGATCTCCTGTAAAAGGGCCTTGCATGGCTGTGGAGCCTGTGCGCGCATCCCGATGCCTAAGTTGTCGCTCTGTTTCCTGTAATGCCTATGATGAGGTGCATAGCACACAATACTTTGGTTACTGCATTATGGGGATAATGACAAAAAGCTCACGCAAACACTTGTGTCCACTGTTCATAGGCACAGTTCTAATTGTTGCTTAATATTCATAGTCTGAAGCTGGCTGGATTGCAGATGAAGAAACTGCTCTCAGACACACACTCGCGGGTAGCGAATCTGGAGTCGGGGTGTTTCTGAGAAGTGAGTTCCTTCAGCAGCCCCCAACAAGTGCCGCTGACTTTTCTTCTTTAGCGCTGTGCCTTACACATGATGTCACCTCGGATTTGCCACGAGACAGTTTGTCGAAAAGAGCCCCTAACAGTTCCCTGGCCTGTAAGAAACCCAGAAGATACAGTGGTATTGGGCTTCAGTCAATCTCTGGGTCCCATCCAACCAACAGCCCAAGGGTACCACTGGGGCTAAGCAACCTTTCACAAGGCCACTCTCAGACTCAAGCTACCCCAAAGGAGGAAACACAGCAGTGTGGCCTGCCCACCCTTGTGTGACAATACCCAGGCCACAGGCACTGAGAGCTTGTCTAGATGACATCAAACCAGCCCCAGATCCAACTCACTTGGCCATTGTCAGGATAAACACGGCAGCGTGCAGGCAAAGCCCTCCACTGAAAGCCAGGGTAGGGTGGCCTTCCAGATGTCACACTGCTCTCTCTCTAGCTGACTGTCTGCGTTTCAGGTTCCCTCAAGCAAAGCTGTGGCCTCTACTGTTCCCACTTACATCAAACCCACTTCCGCCTGCACAGGACTGTCCTCACCTGCCCCCATTCTCGTATACCTGGGTCACGCCGGGGAGTGTTTTCCAGCCTTTCTCTAACGGCCTTGGAGACTGTAGCACACCGCTGTAACGTCCAGTGTCCCTTCATCAGATGGCACTCCATCCTCTGCAGACTTCAGGGACAAACCGCAGGACCTAGCTCCAGAGAGTGGCCTCTGCCAGTGGGAACATTGTCAGGGCTGGTAGACGGCTGTAGTTAGCCGAGGTACAGGCCCCAGGCCAGAGACTGAAGTACCCCCAGCTCCCAAGCAGATGTCAATACCAGATAAAACTGAGCCACAGGCCTATGATACCAACTGTTAGGGATGCTTAAGGTAGGAAGATTACACACTCAAGGCTTGCCAGGGACATGGGGCAAGTTCAAAGCCAACCTGGGCAACTTAGCTCTTGTAGACTAGGCTGACCTCGAACTCACAGAGATCCGCCTGCCTTTGCCTCCCTAGTGCTGGGATTAAAGGCACGTGCCACCACCGCCCAGCGAGCCCGCCTTTTTTAGTGAGGTCAGTAGCCAGCAAGCGCCAGAGATACCCCTGCCTGTGCCCCTCAGTGCTAGAGTTCCAGGCATGTTCAGGACTAAACCCAGCTTTAATTCAGGTATAGAGCCCTGAATCAGCAGCCCCCTCCCCCTTAACTGCTGAGCTTTTTCTCTGTCCTGCCTGCTTTGTTTGCTTTGGTTTTATTCACAAAAAAATATAATAATTCACAACTGGTTGAAAGTTTGGAAGTTTAGGGTTGTTTTGTTTGGGGTTTGCTTTGCAGTGGGGAAAACCACAGCGAATAATACTTGGTGGTTGTGAACAAGTCCCCATGGACACTGGAAGAATGAACAAGGGAAATACTCCACAGTCGCTTGGCGGTGTGTGGTCTGTGCTCAGGGCGTTCATGTTAACTCCATACGGCACAGTCCTGGTCTTCTGCGGAGAGACAGCCAACACAGTGGTCAGTGTCCGGTGGCTGCTCACGGCGTGTCCTGCGAGAGGCCAGGCGGTTTCTATTTCCAGACTCCTACAATCCTCCGGGTGACTCAAAGACACAGTTCGGGTTTCATTCCAATGAGAAAGGGATCTCTGAGCGACAACGTGGCTAGGAGAGTCCCCAGTGTCATAGAAGAAGTTGGGGGTGTGAGCACCTTTCCACAGAGCAATGTCACCAAAACTACAGAGAAACCCTGTCTAGGAAAAAAAAAATACAGGCTCCAGGTTCAGTAGGAGAGACGCTGCCTCAGAGAAACAAGGCAGAAACTGACAGAGGACAACCCATCTCCCTCTTCTAGCCTCGTGCATAAGCACCAGCTCACACACATGCCTGTACCACACACACACACACACACACACACACACACACACACACGCACATGCGCACGCGCACACACACACGAGTCAGCCGTTAGTTTATTCTGTCTGTCATTGGCTGGGGGCTCCCCAGGCTATCCCCTAGTTATTAATCACTTACAAGCCTCTTCCTCTGAGCCATTCTTACCCACCCAAGAAACCTTGTACCCATGCTTTGTCATCTCCCCTGGTTTAAATCTCCCATGCTCCCCTAGGACAGCGCCATCCCTTTATGCTTTCAGATTCCAGGATCTGATTCCAATTCTATTTCATTTCTGACTGAGATGACCTTGAAGAGTAAGCAGTCACCCACCCGTTAATAGCTTTCCGTAGACCAAGCCTCCCAGCAAAACTCTGGGATGTTACAGACAGGACAAAGAACACACGCATCATTTTAGCATCAAAAACATTAGCTGTGTGATGTTTTTCACTTGTGACTCATTTCTGGTAAAGTGCTCTTATTATTTAATTCACTAAAACTTCAGAAACCTCTAGTTCAGGTCAGGCTCCCAAGGTAGCTGAGTGGTTTTTTTTTTTTTTTTTTTTTTTTTTTTGTTTTGTTTTTCCCACAACCAGTTCTGACACCCTAAATCTGTGTTGTTCCCCCGGCCTCAGGGTCTCTTCAAATGACGCTTGACAAGATGCTACCTGCTTTTTCTGCTAACACACAGTATGCAAACTCCTAGGATAAAATAATAAACCTTTCTTCCAGGTAGAACTGTCACAAAAGGGAAAGAGACCCCAGATGTTAAGTTCTGGGGGTTGGGAGTGCGTGTTAGAGACAGCTTTCCCAGCAACCTACACCAGCACCATTATATACAAATGACAACAAAGATAGATGTCATGGCCTGGAAACGTCTTTTTAACAGTAGCCTTCCTGTTAGAGCAACTGCTAGTTCATCATCGATTGCTAAGGGGCTTTAGCTGCTTGGCAGTGTTGTCACCATGCAAGGGCAGCTTTACCCACAGGTGAGGACATAGTCCTTGTCGAGCAAACCGGTGTGAAGGCCACCCCCCAGGAAGTAGGGGACATTAAATTCACATCCATGCAGTCTGCCTTCAGTGTCCATATACTTGCCTCAGCAGGTATTCCGCCTCTCTCGGCCTCTAACGCTTAAAAAAAAAAATAAAGGTGTCTTGGGCTATAACGTACATCACAATCTGGGCACCTAGCTGCTTCCTGGTCCCCAGTCCTCTGCCAAGCGTCAAGAGTATCCCTGCTTATTTATATTTATTTTGTGGAAATATAAGATATCCGGTGGGGGAGGGGGTTACCTCAAGAATCAATGCTAAACCAGGGTGAAAGACTTCAGAAGCAGAAACTTCAAAGTGTTTTCTTAATTTCTGGTCATTAAATTAGTATATCCTTAATTCTCCCGGACTGCACTTATAAACAAGAGAACTTCCAAAGGAGAGGGAAAGAAAAGAGGGAAAACAAGAAGATTGTGAAGCCACACAGCCCAGGAGGGGCTGAGGCAGGGAGGGCTGGAGGGATGAGGGCTCTGTTTAAGCTGCCTGTCACCACTGGGGCTGTTCCTGGTGTGCGCCGTATGTCCCCCAGAGGGCGCTCTACTCTGTTATTTCAAGACCCCACCAGGTTTGCAGCGGGAAGAACAGGCTTCTCTGTTTGCTGTGTGTAATTCATCCATTAGTTGAATCTGTGAAGAATTAGCCTACAGGTTCTTCCACTTCGCAAGCCAGCAGCATAGAACTAGCATCCACACACAGGGACGCTCTCTCCCTATCATCCCCTGAGGAGTACTTAGGCCCCCTCAGCGGCTCTGATTGTGCCTTCCGCATCCATTCTAGGCCTGTAGACAGCGTCAGCCTCAAGGGCGGGCATTAGGGTGCACAAAAACAGAGGGCCCTGGCGAGACAGAACCCCTGGAAACCCAGGGACAGCAGATTTAAAGACAGACATTAATTGGTGGATTTATGAGAGTCGATAAGTGCTACAGATTAATTCTCTGCTCTGATG
Organism: Microtus ochrogaster; assembly: GCF_000317375.1. Lineage (NCBI taxonomy): Eukaryota > Metazoa > Chordata > Mammalia > Rodentia > Cricetidae > Microtus > Microtus ochrogaster. Next base: position 5,177,882 of record NW_004949118.1, on the reverse strand, counting down.
GAGAGGAGACCGTTGCAAGCCTTATATGTTTTTAGATATATAAGTTAGTAGGAAATAAATAAAAGAAAACAGTAGGCTTTTAAAAAGTAACTCTGGAAGCTGGGATAGAGTCTCGGGTCAGCACAGAAGTAAGAGGTCAGCTTTGGCTTTTACATCCATGAGGATGAGTTTCCGGTCCCTTCCCGAGAGGAGAGGGAGAGAGTCTGGAATTAACTCACTTTTCTGTCTTATATAAGATGGTTTGTTACTCAGCTCCTTCGTGCTGCCTCTCACATAGGTTTATGCTCTTGTGTCTTAAAATTACCTTAGGACAATTCTGTTAAACACTATTAGGACCTAACTTTTATTGACTAACAAGAACCTTCCATCACTGATTTCCATCATAGACAGTTCCCCACAAGGCTTCATTTGGGGGCGGGAGCTTTCTCTGTGTGTATCCTGGCATGGAAGCCAGGCTTCCTAGATGCTAATAATCACATGTTCTACTGAGCTGCACCTCCCAGCCCTGCACCCAGCACTGTTTGTTAAAAATATATCTTTCTTGAGAAAGAATTCATAACCAGATCACCAAGGCCTATAATCTCAGCCACTTCAGAGGCTGACACAGGAGAACCATCTGAATGTTAAGGCCCTGCCTGGGCTTCGGAGTGATTTCAAGTCCAACTTGAAAAACTCAGTGTGACCTTGTCTTGAAATTAAAAGTAAAAAGAAAGTAGGATGTACAGTTCCGTGGTAGAGCACTTGTCTGCTTGTCTAGCATGTATGAAGCTCTGGGTTCTACCCCAAGAACCACACACACACACACACACACACACACACACAGACAAAACAACAACAACAAACCTAGATCTATGTGAAGTGTATAGCGGCACGCATTCCGACATGGTTAGCACACTGACCATCTCCTTACCCGTCTTTAATCTATCCACCTTGTACCCGCCACACCCATTTTTTTATGCCCCGCAGGTGTCCTCATAAGTCAAAACTGTTTTCTTTCTGTTCTGGTGAGGAGTTAACAGACGGATGAAGTCTAAAAAGCTCTGTTGTCCTTGACCGACCTAGCTTTGTATCACACACCAATACTACTCACAGAAGGCAAGAAAGGAACTCAGGGTCTTCCTAAGCATGTCTCTTTCATAAGCTTGATGCCAGATAGGAAGGAGGCAGGGCTGAAGGCAAGTGGGGCGTCTGAGTGTCTGAGGACAGAAATCAATGTGGAAGAGAGACACACATCTTAGACACATTAAACAAAAATCACTGCTTGACTTTGGATTGATGCAAATGAGCATGGCACCTGTGCAGTCACTACACCTGAGCATGGCCACACCTGAGCATGGCACCTGTGCAGTAACAGCACCTGTGCATGACCACACCTGAACATGGCAACTGTGTAGTCAATGCACCTGAGCATGGCACCTGTGTAGTCATTGCAGCTGAGTATGACCACACCTGAACATGGCACCTGTGCAGCCACCACACCTGAGCATGGCTTCCATGTAGTCACTGCACCTGAGCATGGTACCTGTGCAGTCACTGCAGCTGAGTATGATCACACCTGAACATGGCACCTTTGCATCAACCACCCCTGGGCATGGCACCTGTGCAGTCACCACACCTGGGCATGGCACCTGTGCAGTCGCCACACCTGGGCATGGCACCTGTACAGTCAGTATGCCTGAGGAGTTCATGAGGGGAGGACCCTGCACCATGTCAGGAGGTTTCTGTGTCTCCAGATACACAGTCCTGTCCACTCTTCTTCCTCTTCCACTTGCTGGAAAGTGAGGAGATGGGCGTGCACCCTGACAAGTGCTCATAACGAACAGGGAGAAGTGGAGATTTACAAATGAAATGTTTCATGGCTCTCAGCGGCGCATGCAGGAAAGATCCATTAACCTAAGCTGGCCTGCCACAGATCAGTTCAGTTGTTGCTGCTGGCTCCTTTTAAACCTTTAGTTTAATGACTCTGTCACTATCTTACCTCGAGAATTAAGAGGCAAATGCGTAACAGGTAAACAACATTAATGTCTATTTCTCGCTAGAAAATACTGCTTCTCTAAAGGAAGTGTTAGGTTTACTTTTTTTAAAAGGCTGCGTTATTTTAATGCAACCGCTGGGTCACTTTTATTTAGAGAGACTTTTGAAAGCAATGGAAACAAAAATCATGATTTTCTTGGGCTTACTTTAGCAGATAGAAGCAGAACAGGGGAGGATTTGAGCCTTTCCAAGTAGATCTCTGTCTCAGTGTGACTTTTGAGTTTATCGCATTGTTTATTCTGTGCGTGTGTATGTGTGTGTGTGTGTGTGTGTGTGTGTGTGTGTGTGTGTGCGCGCATAGAAGACAGCCCACGTGAGTTATTTTTCTCCTCCTACCATGTGACTCCCCAGGACTGAACTCGGGTTTTCAGCGTTGGCAGTAAATACCTTTACCACCCATTCTGCTTCATGTCAGTCCTATAGTGAGATCTTCACATGTGCCTGCTTTCTCCGGGAGGGGGGGAATTATTAAAGGGAGGGAAAGCCTAGCCTCAGAAGCTCCCAAGCTTTGGCATACTCATACCCCATGGTTCCTGACTCTGGAGATATGACGCTTGTATGCACTTAACACTCAGCTATCTGGAAGTTCCTGATCCAATGTGTGTATTGTATTACCCCTTTCTTCTTTGTGATTATAGTCTGAAAAGTCAAATGAAAATTCAAATGCATCAAATTTGTCACTTATAATCAGTATGGTAAAATCAGCAGCAAGACATGTCTGCGTGTGTGGCAGCCGGTCATAGGATAACAGGGGCACTGGGGTGTCAGAGCCCAAGCCTGAGCTTTACTAAGCATTGGAATTTAAAAACGGAATCCAGATACTCACACATTCATATCTACTGCAGCTCTCACAAGAGTTAGAAACTTGAACAAGAAAGCTTGGATGCCCCTGGGGCCCGCTTACACAACAGGACTTTGTGCAGCTGGTAAGAAAACAGAAATTCATTTGAGGCCAGCCTGGTCTACAGAGTGACTTCCAGGACATCTATGGCCATCTACAGCTACACAGAGAAACCCTGTCTCAGAAATCAAAACCAAATAACAAACAAAAAACAGGAACAAAAGAGAAATTCTGGAGTTTTCCAGAAACTGGGTAAGGTTCTCAGCCTTCCTAACACTGCAACCCTTCAACAGCTCCCTGTGTTGTGGTGACCCCCCAGCCATAAAACTGTTTTTGTTTCTAGTTCATCCCTGTAATTTTGCTACTGTTATGAGTTGTGATGGAAGTATCTGAGTTTTCCTGCAGTCTTAGGCGATCCCTGAGAAAGGGCCATTTGACACCCCCCGCCCCCCATGGGTCATGACTCACCTGCAGAGAACCACACAGGTTCTGTAATCTATTGTGTGAGATAACGTCGTCCGAGAGAGACAAACATCTCCTGTTCTCTCTCCTAGGCTGATCCTAAATGTTGGTTTACCTGCATGGAAAGAACACTTATGAGAAGGGTGCTAGGCTATGAAACCTTATAAGAGGAAACCAGGTGTGGAGAAAGCAGGTGAAAGGTCACTCGTGCCGTGAAAGTTGAAAGGAGATGATGGTGGAAGCGGGAGGGGGGGGAGGGTGTGTGTGTGTGGCAGGGATGAGGTAAGAAATGGGGAGAAAGAAATAACAAGAACAAACTTCACTTGGAAAACACGGTAATGAAACCTAATCCTTTGTAAACTTATAAAGACAAATACACTTTTAAATTGTGTCTATTCAACAAGCCAAGACTGCAAACAAACTAAAATATTTTTAATATAAGGATTTAGACGACAAAAGCAATTTTAAACAGCAACCAAACTGGCAATTATTTCAGTTCAGCAACTCTGGGTTTTATTTAGTCCTTATCTCAACAGTTAACTGCAGAGGGGGTAACCAGGGGTGATAGGGAGTGGGGCTCGGGGTGATCTCTGTACATTGTGTACACATGCAAAACTGTCTAAGAACAAATTTGTTTAAATGATAATAAATGGCATAACTTAAATTTTTAACTATACAAAATAGCATAATTTAAAATTTATTTTGTTTTATTTCATGTGTATGGGCATTTTGCCTCCTTGTATGTCTGTGCACCGCATAAATGAGGTGTGCAGGCCAGAAAAGAGTGTCCAATCCCTTCGGACAGAAGCTACAGATGGTTGTGTGCTGCCATGGGGGTGCTGGGAACTGAACCCTGGTCCTTTGGAAGAGCAACCAGGACGCTTAACAACTAACTGATCAATCTCTTAAGAAAAGGTTGCATTCATATAGACAAGTGTATACCAAGCCCATGTACATGGGTATGTGTGTATGTTCTCATGTGCTTTTCTAGACCAATGCATTAGATCTTTACATACTAAATGCACATGCCACCTGTCCCTTGGCATTGTAGACATCTTCCCGACACAGCCGTATCCTCCCATTTCAAGCCCGTGCTCCCCAGCTGCGGCCAGAGCAGCAGCGCCTGTGACCCTAGCCTCCATCCGTAGTCAAGCTCTTACATGTTATCATTTTAGATTAGTTCAATCTCTTCCAAATCCGGAGCTTAGGAGGCTCTGCTAATTAGCATAGCTGTGCTTGCAATCTGAAATGTGAAGGGGATTAGCAATAGTGAGCGGGAATACAGTGGGGAAAAGGCAGCCGTTAGGTCATCCCAGTACCCGCGGGAGGAGGGAGGACACTGCGCCGGGTGCCGGGTATCCGGTCCCTTTAACTAGCAGGACTTGGCTCTGCGATCTGTGGAGGCGGACAACGGGGTGAGCCTGCAGGAGCCAGGGAGACTTCAGACAAGCTGGTATCAACACTGCCTCCATTCACTGCCTCCGAACACGAAGGAAAGGGCAGAGGAGAGGTCAGCAGGGCTATGGCTTATCAGAACAGAAGGACTCGGGTGTCACGGTAAAGCCAAAATCTTGTACCTAGCAGGGCTTTGGCAATTAGGGGTGGATCACCCGTGCTTGCTGGGTGTGGATCGTCTAGAGAGCTGAGCCCTGAGAAGGGCTACATAGGTTATTAGAATTTATGCAAGACCTCAACCCAGTACAGTGGTTGCACTCAGTTCCCTGGCTCCCTGACCAGTAGCGGAGCTATATTTTAAGAAGTGATTAAAATTCAAGGAAGAAAAGACTCTCAGAAAACCAGGTTGATTCCCAAGAAGCGGTCACATTCCCAGAGCAGTGTGCCCAGGGATCCAAGACTCAGACTTTCTGGGATATAGGCTCCCTTTGGGGTGGGGAAAAATATAAATAATAAGGTATTGCAAACCACTAATAATTGCTTGTATTTGCTGAGTGCCTTTGATACACTGCAAACTGCAAACTTTGTGAGTTTTTGTGAGTTTATGTGATTATAGTCACATTGGCCCATTGCTGAACCCCAAATGCTAAGTACAGCACGCAAACTCTAGGTGCTTACTAAAGATTTGTCGAATGAATGACCAAAATGTGAACGGTCTTCTGTGGGTAAAGTCAACTTCAGCAACTCAAGTAACTCGCCCTGGGCATGCCCTAGTTTACGAACGAGAAATTAAACAATTCTCCTCAGATCTCACACCCAGAGATGAAAAGTCATACAGATTTTTTTTAAAAAAATAACATTAATTAATTACTGTTGTCTATGTGCGTGCTTCACTGAGCATGCGCACGCATGCACATGTGAAATGGTTCACTATGAAGGTCAAAGAATACGTCGCAGGAATCTGTTTCCTTCCTTTGACCCCATGCGTACTGGGCACCAGATCTGGGTCATCAGACTTGGCAGTAGCGGATGTCCTTACACTGAGCTATCTTGCTGGCCTAGGCTTGTGGATTCTGAGAGCATGTGCCCCTTCTTTCACTCTTTTGGAAGTCAACACTTGACACTTGGCGAGCCTTAGAACTCAATAACCCACCTTGTTCTGTTGATCTCTGTCCCTGCCTCAGGGCTGTTTACCATAGACCAGTGATTCTCAACCTTCCTGATATGGCTATGCTTTAAGGTAGGTCCTCACATTGTGGTGATACCCAACCTTGAAAACTATTTTCATTACTACTTCATACCAGTAATTTTGCTACTGTTGTGAATTGCACTGTAAATATCTGGTAAGCAGGATATGTTTTAGGCAATCCCTGTGGGGTCGTGACCCACAGGTGGAGAATCACCGCTAAGGACATTCTGAAAGTTTACAAAGATGGTCTTTAAGATTTGCAGCTCTTTTTGCCATCATGAACCATCTGGCATCTACTGAAATTAGCTGGGGAAGCACCCCAGCTGTGGACACCAGGCCAGGGGGCCATTTCCTAAACAGAGGGAGCCCTTTCGTTACCTGGATTATCAATGTGTGGTAATGGGGACATACTGATCTTCATGCGTCTTGGAGTAAGTTTGACTCTGAAGAGAGATGCTATATTGAAACGTCGAGAGAAACCCATTTCTCCGGCAGCTGCTTATAGGATAACATGGTTCACCTGCCACTCTTCAGAACAACTAATAAACTGAACTTGGAGCCTGAAGAACTCACTCTCAGAAATGGGGAATGGCTGTGCTCCTCGGACTGTTCCCCCCTGAGCCAAGGAGTGCTGGCAGTAGTTTTTGCAATAAGGGCACTTGAATTAGCAGCTGAACTGAGACCGTATAGGCAGCAGAGTGGCTATAAAACAATATGATTGCTTTGGGCTGTAATAGGAGTGGATGGTGTGGACCTCAGGTGATACACGCTCTTCCCCCACCGGTGCTTCTCCTTTTATGTTTTCCTAGGAAGGCTTGGTTAACTTTCTCATTTTTCTAAAAGATCATTTCCCCTTGAGATTGTCTTCTGCCGGGTTTTCTAGCTGTATTCATCTGCAGTAAACTTCTCTTATGTTTGGTGAGTGAGGCTTGGGCATAGAGCAAGAATAATCCAAGCTAACATGGAAGGTAAAGATTATGGTCTACTTCAGGGCTCTTGTGGGTAATGGCCAGACACAGACAGAGAGGAGGGGATTACTTTCACCCACAGAAGTTCTGCCCCACTGGAAACGGTAAGAACTGGGCAATAACATGAGCCATAACTGTTTATATTTTGGACATGTTCAATGCATAGAGATTAGAGAAGAAGAATGGATTACAATTTAACAGCCTATAACCTTTCGAGAAAAGTATGCTGTCTGGAAGCTGGCAGGCACTGTGCGCTTCCATCTTTCCCTGCAACTGTGAGATGAATCTAGGAAGGGAATTTAGGAAGTTAATCTAGAAAAGGGCTAGAGCTGATTCAAGATGTTATGAAACAAGATTTTGTGGGTATAGGGACAAAGAAACAGTTGACATTCTAATTAAGATGCAAGTTCTTGTGTACCACAGAGAGTGTGTAACCCTGTCCTGGAGAAAAGGAGCCAACTGTGAACTTTGGGACACGTGAGCTGCTTCCAGGTAGGAGGCTCCTTCAGCTGATGGAGGAGGGTCATCTGTCTATTGGTTAATAAAGAAACTGCCTTAGCCCTTTGATAGGACAGAAAATTAGGTAGGCGGAGTAGACAGAACAGAATGCTGGGAGAAAGAAGCCGAGTTAGGCAGTCGCCATGATTCTCCCACCCGACACAGACGCAGGTTAAGATCTTTCCTGGTAAGCCACACCTTGTGGTGCTACACAGATTATTAAATATGGGTTAAAGCAAGATGTGATAATTAGCCAATAAGAGGCTAGAACTAATCGGCCAGGCAGTGATTAAAAGAATACAATTTGTGTGTTGTTATTTCAGGTAAAACTAGATGGCCTGGAGCCGGGTGGCAGGAACACAGCCCGCTGAAAGACACATCATTGCTCCAAACAGGGTATATTTATTTAGTCGGGATAATTGAATGCATTCCCATAGTTCTTGTCAGTGTATGCATGCCTGCATGTGTTCATGTGTGTGAGAGAGTGCATGCAAATGCATGTGTGTGCACATGTGTGTGCACCTGTGCTCATCTGAGCATGTATATGCATGCAGGCATGTATATACTTGCATGCTGGTGGTCAGATCCATCAGGTGTCTTCCTCAAGCATGCTCTACCTTCGTTTTGAGAGTGTTTCTCCCACTGAACTTGGAAATTGCCGATTCGTAGGGATCCACCCATCTCTGCAACCCCGGGACTGGGATTAAAGGGGTGTGCAGTGTGCACTGTGCAATTGCCCTTTGTGTGGATGCTGGCATCTGAATTCAGACTCAACAGAGCCATTGCCTCTTCGCGTCCAGCAGAGCTTTGAACTTGGAGTGAGTTTGGATCTGAGGTTAGTGAGCTGTACAGGAATGACATCATTTCAAACGAGGCAACATAAGCAAACTTCACAGGGCATTGCCAAGCACAGCAAAGCAATGTGTTTTCTGCAAGCTTGCATTGTCTTGGAATAGTTTATTTCGGTCATATGATGGGCGGTTGAATTGGACTACTTTATGTTATCATAAGGCTGAACTTGGAACTGCATAATTATAAAGAAAATAGGTTTATTTATATCACAACTGGCAAGGCTAAAAGTTCAAATACCGTAGCATCATAATCCCCTTAACTACATCACCTGATGACCGATGGCACCTCAGTGTCATGCAAGAGTGGCCCGGCACATAGCCTGACAGGAAGACAGAGTAAGGGATGTGGCCAGTCTTGTAACCTCCTGTTAGACTTCACCTTGTAGAGGTCCTATCATTTCTCCATCTGCTACCCTGGGAACATACTCCCCTATTACCATTCTGGGTAGAAAAGCAACCATGCTAACAGCACACGGACCTCTGGAAGACACGCTCAAAATATATACAGCTCATAGGAGGAGGTCACAGTCAGAAAGCCACCAGCCTTCATTCTGACTCCAGAGAAAACAGTAATTTGACCAAGGTTTGATGCAGCAAGATGCATGGCCACTCCAAAACCAAAGCTCATGGAGATTCTACTGGCATTCTGTTGTATTAGGAGCGGCGGGCTACGTTCCTGGCACCCGGCCACCTGCACGGCTAGCTTTACCCGAAATAATTACACAGAAACTGTATTCTTTTAAACACTGCTTGGCCCATTATATCTAGCCTTTTCTCAGCTAACTCTCACACCTGGACTAGCTCATTTCTAATAATGTGTGTAGCCCACGAGGTGGCTTACCAGAGAAGATCTTAACCTGCGTCTGTCTGGAGTGGGAGAATCATGGCGACTCACTGACTCAGCTTCTTTCTCCCAGCATTCTATTCTGTTTACTCCGCCTACCTAATTTTATGTCCTATTAAAAGGTCAAGGCAGTCTCTTTATTTAACCAATAAAATTAACACAAAACAGAAGACTCTCCCCCATCAGCATTCATAACCTCTTGCCACAGAAAGACGTAGACTTCCCCCAAGCTAACCATGCAATAATTCTAGAGGACATTCTTTCTCCTTGTGACCGGCTGGTGAATCTGTGAGCCTGGGATTTGTCAGGGCTGGAGAATTCTTCACTGCGGTGTTGTGCTGTGTGTTTTAGAATATTTGGCAGTGCCGATAGATTACACCCACTAGACGCCAGTGACAGCCTCCAGATCTGTGACAGCCATGTGTGTCTTCAGACGTCAAGACAGTGTCCCTCTCTGTGATGAAGGCCATGCAGCTGCTGACACCACAGTGAAGTGAACTCATCTCCCAAGGGATGCATGGCCTATTCATGTCCTCACATGACCAGACCATGGAGGTGCACACAAGCAAACCTTTCTATGTAATTTTCACAGTCTCGTTCCCCCTTTACTGCCCAGTAGCCGATGTGTGAGAAGGTACATAGTTCATCACTCCGATCGCCAAGCCCCTCGGTCCCGCACCGGCTACATAAGCTCACATCCTGGCTCAGCTCTGCCGTGTTCCTCTGTATCATAAGGTAATGCTGTGTCTACTTCACAGAAATGTCACCAAAGCAGATGAGATGCTGCGGAGGAATGGCACTTTAGAGACCGCCAAAGCCAGTTCAGATATAAGATGTTATTAAATTGAGAAGTATCCATTAGCCTATAAAAATGACAAGGGCGCCAGCACTCTAAAACCTTCCTTATGAATAGGATCTTGAGAAGTGATTACACTTGTAGAATATTAAAAAAAAAACCCAAAACGGCCCATAGATTGACTGTCACACTTGACATTAATTTCCTCTGTATGGTCCAGTACAGCAGGGCCACTCAAAACCATTCTATATCCCCCAAAGAAGTCGCTCTAAATAGAAATAGAGGGTATGAACAATAGCCAACTATTATTGTTTTTTTGGCTAGTTCCAAAGCCTTCATTAGGCTTGCAGGACAGAACTGATGCTGTGTGAGTACAATAAAAAGACTCTGGCAGGAGTCTACAAAGAATTAGAAGTGAAAGGCATCTTTCTTGTGCATGGGAAAAAAGACCCACGTGACTGTCAAGGGGCTGTAAAGCTGGGGAGGTGGCGGAGCAGGCTTGCAGCTTGCGTCACAATGTTGCCGGCTACTAAGCACACAGAGAGCTGTTACCCACTAGAAAGGTAACTGGTTATTTCTCCCAAAGCCCTGGGGTAGGAGCTAGATGCCATCACAAGTCCACATGTCTCGCTAACGTCAGAGTTTGAAAAGTCATGCAAGGCCATGGTGGAAGTCCTGATTTCCCTTGTCATGTCCTGGCTCTGTGACCTAGGCTACGGCCTCGCTAGAATGGTAAATGCTATCATTCTCATGGAGTTGCTGTTTGCAGCCCATGAAGACATAAAGAGAATGCCCAGCCCCAGAGGTTACCTGGCCAGCTAACCCTCCCTCCCTCCGTCCCTCCGTCCCTCCGTCCCTCCCTCCTTATCATGCTTTCTAAGTGTGTTTTGTTTTGGTTGCGTTGTTTTAGGACTGAAGCAGGAGTGTCCTTTTCAAGGGTTTGAGGAAGAACAGGCAGGGGGCTCTAGAGGCATGTGGGCCTACTGGGTGCCAGGTATGTGGAGGTCAGAATGCACACGGCACCGAAAACACCCAGTACCATCCTGAGATTACCGTCTTAGAATCATGTCACCTGGTATGTGAGAAGAAGGATAGCAGAGGGGGACGTGGTAAATGACGTGAGAGTAGGTGAACTTGGCTCAGCGATGGCTGGGAAACCCCAGAAAAGAAAAAAAACACTCCAGGTGAAATTATTTTGTGAGGTTTGTGTCGTCACTGATGGAGAAGGGCTAAGATGGGGCCAATCTGAGCCTGGGGCAGTAAAAGTCGCCAACCTCTTGATGGTTCTTCAAACAACGCAGACTTTAACAACTATCCTTCTGGGAGACTAGTGTCCATGGGTGGTCAGGAGAGGGGAAGCAAATGCTTGACGGTCTAATAACCATGAGCCTGCTATGGGGCAGAATATGAGCTCTGGGGAAATCACTATTGGTCACAAAACAGAGAAGCCCTGCCCTCTGGAGACTTGACCCCAGGGTAGCAATGTTCTTGACTTTAGAATGCCACAAGGGGAAGCGTTATTAGGGGTTGGGCGGTGGGACAGCTGTCATCCGGGACAGTTGAGGATGCCTGTAAGCTCTTCTCTCTGATTTGCTTTTCTTCTTCAAGTTTTGAAACTTGAGTGACGTTTCAAAGGGTGGCAAGATAAAACGAGGAGAAAGATCTCTTCTCTGCAAGCCCGAGGTCATCTTTTATGGTTCTTACCCTCCACTCATTAAGTCAGTGACACCCACTGCTACGGGGACCAGCCGATACATGGGAAAACGGACACTGACTAAAAGCTCAGATGACTTTGAAATTTATCATCGACACTGGAAGCTTCAAGGCCTCTGCCTCTTGAGACTTGGTGAGCTTCAGAGGCTGGGACAACTCATGGCTCAGTTAGAGCATTAATGGTTCAGGTCAAGGACACATGAAGGTATCCCAGAGGGTGTCTACCCGAAGGAAAAAGAGGTCATGCAGTTGACAGGATGAGATGCTTCAAGGGGAAGAAGACCAGAGCACATATGTCTACAAGGGTCTGCATGAGGGCCCGATCCACACCTGTGGGGTTCATTCCAGACAAGGAGAGCATAGCATGTGCCCCAAACTGAGCAGTTACAAAGATGTATGAGAAGGCCACCTGAAGCCAGGGAGATGGTTTAGTTGGTAAACAGTGGGAGATGGTTTAGTTGGTAAACAGTGTGCCTAACAAGTGTGATGATGTGGATTCAATCCCCTAGGACCCATATTTTTTTTTTTAAAAAAAAAAGCTGAACATAGCAATACACTCTTGTAATCTCAATGATGGGCAAGCAGAAATAGGTGGATCCCTGGGCCTCTCTGACAGGCAACCCACCCTGCTTGATATATTCCAGTCTATAAGAGACCTTGTCTCAAAAATAGAGAAGCTCTCCAAAGCAATAAACCAAAGGAGAGGGCTGGGTTATGTCTGAGGAATGATGGTCAAGATTGTTCCTCCACAAAGCTTGTGTGTAGCCATCCCACCCCATACACACATACACAAGAATTGAAGAAAGAGAGCAGCCGGTTGTAAAGTCAAGAACAGGCTAGCCAGACAGACAGCTAGCAACATACAAACAGCGTTGTGATGTTTTCAGTAGCAAGATAAGCCTCTGTCCCTCCCAATTCCGAGTCTCCCTCGACCCCAAAAGGAAAGCAGAGTATAACAAGTGTATTATTTGCACGAAATATTTTTTGTCATACAAGTCATTCTCCTGCCTGGGTCCCAAAGATAAGAGGACATTCAGCAAAGCCACAGTTGATGAGTAAGGAAATCATGAATCTCCTCTGATGTCATGTTTGGCTTTCTGCATTTTTCTTGACTTGCAATTTAAAATTTAAATTCCAGAAATAACCCACCCACAACTCGCACCTGCACATTGTTCTGTGTAGCATGGTAGAACCTCAAGCCGTCTTGATCTGTCCCTGCCACGGAAGAGACTCGTGCCTTTAACTCCAGTATCCTCACTGGTGCAAGAGAATTGTCTGTAATCTGTCAATCATGTTTTAAATAAACAATGATTGTCCAAGCAGGAAGTATAGGTGGGAAAACTAGACAGGAAGTAGAAATGATGCAATGAGAACAGGAGAATTCTGGGAAGGAAGAAGTTGATTCCTCCCACTCCTACCCAGACCACCGAAGCAGCAGGATGTGATCTGCCCCATGAAAAACGTACTGAGCCACATGGCTAAAATAGATAAGAACAATGGGTTAATATATGATACAAGAGCTAATAAGTAGTCTTACCTAATAAGCCAATCAGCTTTATAACTTCTAGAGATCTCTGTGTAATTTTCTTTGGGGCTTGCTGGCTGTGGGGTACCGGGAGGGACAGAAACCCTAATAAGCAAGCCAGCCCCTCATGTTACACCTCATTATTTACACTCCCCTCCCACTGGTTTCTTGGTAGCACGATGCAGGTTTTCAGGTCAGCTACCATCGCGTTACTGCTTGTATGTGCAAGAAATCATAATTTTACTTAATAGTGGCCCCAGACAATAGAGGTTGTCTACTAATTTGGACATGCTGAATAGAAGCCTACAAATTACTGCCTTTTAGTGAAAGCTGAAAGTTAGTTTCTTAATAATGAAAATATATGCTGAGTTTGATACAATTTACAATACACAATACATAATTTACAGTACAATATGTTGAGAGAGATAAGGCCAAATTCATATAACTTCCGATATAATATATTGCTGTATTAATTGCTTTTCATTAGTATTTTCAATCTCTTACTGTACAGTTTTTAAATTAAACTTTATGATAAGAACGTTGGTATAGAAAAAAAATACAGTGTATGTAGAACTCACTACTGTCTCCAGCATTCATTTGGGTCCTGGACACATCTCTCACAGGTCTGTCAATGATGCTGCAAACCTTTATTGTTGAAAACCGTTCAAATTTGAAGTAGTATCTGAAAGTTGCCTGAGAGTGGCCTCAGAAAAACCATGACAGGAAGCCATTCCCAAAAGCTTTCCAGCCCTAGAAAGTACACCCAGGGACCAATGGGAGAGAGCCTTGAGGAGGTGATTACAGAGAATGATAAAAGAACACAGAGTGAACAGGGCTCCCATGGGGGGGGGGTCACCAGTAACCACATAGTTGACTGGGTCCTGTTTCAAGGACACTTCAAGAAGCCAGTTTCTAGCAATCACTGATGCTTCTGAAGTACTGTAGCCAGACTTACGGAATAAGGGCAATCATAATTTACTGAGGGTCTGTAAAACGCTGTGTACTTTGGCTGTGGCGAGGAGGATGCCAGTGCCCTGCCATTCAGTATGAAAGACTCTGTAGCATGCTTCATTTTTCTCAAACTCTCTCTCCATTTCACGGATGGCAGATAATGTCAACTTGAGCAATTTGCAGGGTTTTTTTTCTGCCATCATTTCAGGCCGAAAATCTCCTCCCAGCCTGCCTTTTCCTTAAGCACAGCTTGGGTACATCGGTGTCAATCCATCCTGGAATCCTCCCGGCACATCCCATTGGGGTCTCATCACAGCCTATCCATAGATCCACCGCCTTCCAGGATGCTCTTCTCTAGAGAGCAGGAACGGGCATCATATCTTTGAAATGATACCCCTTTTCAAGGGCTGGAGTGACTCAGGGAATTGTCCCAGGTTCTCGGTGTCAGGCCAGAGCTGCCCCTGAGTGAGTTTTACATCCTCTAAATGCAGAAGGTATGGGGGGGGCACTAGGATTTTGGCTGCCTTCTTCATTCCATATTGGGACCATAAGACTCTTCTCTCAAGAATGCCAACACTGTAGGTTCTCCATGGCCACCAGTCTCGGAGTCTGCTCAGAGACCACTGGTGCATCCCTGACAGTTCTCAGCTTTTTTTCCCAGCAGCCCCCTTTCTGTTCATAGGTGTTTCATCTGCAAGCTAGAAAAGGCATTTCCAACCTCTTGGTGGTGTGGCATCTCCCCAGCGGTGAAGTCTAACGTATCTGCAGATGGTGTCCAGTGGCCAGCTGGAGGTGGAGATGGGAAGCAAAATCCCTTCTCTGAAAAATAGAAGGCTGATGTTGACTAACAGAGCAAGTGGGTTTACGCGGCTTCTGGGTTGTAGATTCACCCTGAATCTGACCTAGTGGACCAGGACAGCTCTTCCGTACCTCTTAAGTATGCAATATAGAGGAGAGAGAAGGAACAGGGACAAATAGGTGTCCTTAATTCTAGCCCGTGGAGCTGACCTTCCTTTTGTATGGAGTTTCCCTGTGTGTCACAGCAGCTCTGAAGACTGCCTCGTTATCTGGTCAGAACCACACTCCCTGGGCTCCAGTTCCAGCTCCAGGTCCTCTGACCAATCGTCACAGCACACAAGTGCATCAGGGTAATTACATTGAACCCCGAAAAACTCCCACATACCACACAGGCTCTCAGGCCTGGCCACACTGATAATCAGGCCTGGATAGCTTCTTGCTGTGGAGGTTGGCCTGCTGTTTTCAGCAAAGCTGGCCTGAACTCTCCAGAAGTCAAGAGCACCACAAGGTCTTTCCTACAGGTTATAAAACCCCAAAATACCTTCAGGTATCATTAGATTCCCAGTGGGGGATGAAATCACCTCTTACTGAGATAGCTCACATAGTAAATTCCCATTTTCAAGATGGCTGCTCAGATGTTTGAGAAATATAAACACAGAGCTCCACCTCTGCAATTTTGTCTTTCCCTTTACACACACACACACACACACACACACACACACACACATATTACATTTGTGGTTATATTCACCCCAGTATCTTTTGTTATTCTCACCCATTTCCTCTAAACTCACTCTTTCCAGAAAGTCCCCCAGAGGCTACACCTTTAGTGGGAATGATGCTCCTGCCTCCAGCAACACTTAACCATTTAACCAGCTGTGGAGCCTTGGAAGGGGTGTAGCCTTGAGAGCACCCCCTCTTTCCAGATGGAACCTTGAAATGCTCCATTTTGTGCAGGTGTCCACAGCCGCTGTGTATACGTGATTGACACAATCGTGCCATATCTGGCTCTCTTCCGCATCCCCGAGCTCTAGTGATGTCTCCATCTCCTCTTCTGAAATGTCCCCTGGACCCTTTGGGTACTGTCACAGATGACCCGTTTAGTCTGCGTGCTCAACAGTCATTGATCCTCAGCACTTTGATCAGATATGCGTCCCTGCATTAAATGCAATCCTCGGCTAAAGCAACCGCTCTGCCCCCGACCGAGAGCAGTGCTAGTCTATTGGAATAAATGCAAATATTTGGAAGGAGTTTGACACATCCATTTAAGAAAACGATGGATTATGTTCCCACTGTGTCCTTGCCTTCCCATCCATACGTTTTGACAAGACTTAGAGTACGAGCTATTACTGTCTCCCATGCAATGGGCCTCCAATCCAACCACAAGGCAGTAGTCTAGGGCCACAGAAATAGCTTGGCGTGGTAAAGGCATTTACTGTGTAAGCCTGATACTGTTAGTTTGATTCTACGAACTCCAATAAAGGTGGAAGAAAAATACCACATGTTCATCTCATTAGATGCTAAAAAAGCCTTCAGCAAAATCCAACCCCCCTTCATGATAAAAGTCTTGTAGAGGTCAAGGATACAGGGAACATATCTAAACATAATAAAGGCAATGTATAGCAAGCCAACAGCCAACAGCCAACTAAATGGAGACTCAGTGCGATTCCACTATAATCAGGAACATGACGAGCTGTCCATGCTCTCCATATCTATTCAATATAGTGCTCAAAGTCCTAGGTAGAGCAGTAAGTCAATAAAAGGAGATAAAGGGATACACAAAGTTGCCCTCTGACCTCCACACACGTGCTTTTGCATTCACACCCCCCCCCCACATCACATAGACAATAACAAATAAAAACGGGTTTTGATTGGCTGGAGAGCCGGCTCATTGGTTAAGAATTCTTGCTGGTCTTGCAGAAGACACAGGTTGGGTTCTACAATCACACGTGTCTCAAAAATACCTGTAGTCCCAGTTTCAGGGCATCCAGTGCCTTCCTCTGGCCTCGTCTGACACAAGACATGCATGTGTTTCACATATATTTGTGCAGGCCGAACACGCATACACATGTAATAAAAATAAATACATCTTAAATACATTTCCCAAACAAACGAGCAAAAGGTTGATCTCTCCCAAGACAATGGTATCAGCGTTTTACAGTGGGTACGTCCTGCCTGGCAGGGAGTAGCTGTAGCATGTGTTGTTTGGAGCTGAGTAGCCTGTTGATGAGTTCATCCCTGAACACACTGCATAGTGTATTCTGTTACTAGGAACACTAGCCAGCAAGGACAGCCCCCAACTCACTCCCATGCTGATTCCTCTATGTATGTAGAAAGCAGTAGGTTGTATGGGGCTTTTCCCATGCATCTTTAGCTTTTGTTAACCTCCCTGCACTCACTTAAACTTTCAACCTAGTATCCTCCGCTACTTCCAGATGCCCCATGTTTTACTATATCTCCCTCCCTTAGCCCCTTTCCTAGCTCTTTTTTAAATGCCAATTTACTGGTGTCTACAGACACACCAATTTATATAAAGAAATCTGAAAAGCCACATATGAGAGAGAGCATATGGCATTTGTCTTTCTGAGCTGGGTCACCTCCTTCAGTGCTGATTGTAAGTGGGGGGGGGAGTGTTAAATGCCCCCCATCCCCATTCTTCTGGCAGTTTCTTCAGCAGCATGGGTCCTGAAGGGAGGTCCATGCGGTACCTGTCTCAGCACAGGCAAGCCCTAAGTGCTACTCTATGTCTCTGTCAAAGCCCGCTAGCCCTGTGACACCTCTTCCACCTGACCACAGGGTGCCTCAGGCCCCAAATCTTTTAGAGACCTTTCCTTGCCCCCAACAGAGCCTAGAAAGTCCCATAACACATAAAGGCTCAGGCGACAGTGCCTGGTCCTTTTATTCTGGTGCCATCTTATACTAACCTCCTTTGGCTATCATAAGAGGGTCCCTTGATCCCTGGTCCCTTCTAGAAGTGAATGTGCAGGTCATTTGTCCTAGAACCCTTATTCTGTTCTGGCTACTCTCAAGCTGAGGGGACAAAAGAGTCCCCCATAGTTGTAGTCACTCTTCAGGATGGTTCTAGTTTTAGTTTTCCATAGGGACTCCTTTCTCCATGGCAACATGGGCCCTGGTGATATGGAAGAATGCAGGCCTGAAGTGTACCTCAGGATAGATGTGGGTAGCCCATACTTGACACAGAGAGATCCCAGCCTGTGTCTACCTTGTTAGGACTCTCCCTGATGCCAAGGCACAAACACC
This sequence comes from Microtus ochrogaster, assembly GCF_000317375.1. Lineage (NCBI taxonomy): Eukaryota > Metazoa > Chordata > Mammalia > Rodentia > Cricetidae > Microtus > Microtus ochrogaster. Next base: position 5,159,756 of record NW_004949118.1, on the reverse strand, counting down.
ATCTGCAGCATCCCAGGAGACATCCACGGCCTCCTCTGCAGACATGATGCCGATAGCCAGAGACACCTGACCCATGGCAGAGACACCCTGACCAGGTAGTGAGGCCTCAACTGGCATTCTTGGTACCCAGTGTCTGTGGACACTCAATGCTTATATGCCCACGGTTCCTGATATCCATCCTTATGACACCTTCATCTACTCTTTTTTTTTTTTTTTTTGGTTTTTCAAGACAGGGTTTCTCTGTGGCTTTGGAGCCTGTCCTAGAACTAGCTCTTGTAGACCAGGCTGGCCTCAAAACTCACAGAGATCTGCCTACCTCTGCCTCCCGTGTGATGGGGTTAAAGGCATGTGCCACTACCGCCTGGCCCACTCATCTACTCTTTAGGTTAAGTGTAGCTAGTGTTTGACATTTGCAGTCGAGAACAGTTAGGATTATGAGTACTGGTGACAAGCTCTCCTTTGGAGGACCCCATCTGTCACCCCTCTAACCTCTTGGGCTGCCCTACCCATGGGTGCCTCATCCCTCCTCAGGCCAGGGCATCTCCAGACAGTCTGGAAGGGCAGTGGGAGCAGGGTGTGGTTCTCCGAGAACATAGGAAGCTTCCCTTCTCAAGTTTCCCTGTGAAAAACATCTCCTGTTGTTCCTTGAATTGAGGATTTGTTCTGTTTTGTCTTTTCATCAAAGGGTAAAAATTCAGTGTATTGTTTTCCTCTGATTCAAAGTTCATGGGGTTTAAGAGGCCTCCAGAGCAGAAGATCATATAAAGGAGAGGTGACGAGGAAAAGTGGATGAGCGTGAGAAACTCACAAGTGGACACTTTCCCAAAATGCACTGCCAAATCCAGCCAATGCTCATAACCCTTCACTAGGAAAATGATTCTACCCTACTAAAAATGGAGTACTGGGCCCCCAGAGATGCTAATACTGGCACATACCATGGAAGAGGAAGACAATGCATCACCTACAGTGTGCCAAGTTTCAATCTGTTGGATTCTAGAGACTGTCTCATTTCCCATCTTAGTTCATCCTAAAGGGCCCCTCAACTGGGGCCTTCTTAGACAGTATAGTGACATGTTCTGTGCTTCTTTCCATTGCCAAGTGAGTCATGAGCTTGTAGGTCACACACCAAGAGAGTCACCCAGCTCCCAGGAAGAAGCTTTTTGTCCATAGAGGGTGGAGTGGTGAGGCCAATTCTTCCGGGATCCAGTGGTGTTATTGCACACCTAACACCTAGAGACAATCTTGTAGGCAAACCTTTCTGGGCCATTAAGACATTTAGAAACGCTGTATGGGGTCAGAGAGCAGGACCACTTTGTAGGACGAAAGCCAAAGACGTTCTGCCCCTTTCCATCAGTAGCTGGTGGCATGCACAAAGGTCCAACCAAATCTCGCAACCATGCTCAGTTTAACCTACTCACCTGGCATGGCTTTCTCCTGCAAAAGCATAAAGATCATCTCAGGTGTGTGTTCAAGTCACTGACACCGAGAGAAACGGTCCTTGGGAGAGCTCTGGGGTACCCGGAGGTTACGCCCATCTGGAGCAAAAAGCACCATCTTCACAGATGCCTGTGGCTTGCTTAATTGCATTTTCACAAACCGTGGGAAGCCCTTCGGTGCTTCTGTGGCACCATGCGTGTGGCCTAATGAGCTTTCTGAGCCTGGCATTATGAAATTGTCACACGTTATTTGTCAGAGAGCAGCTGCCTTGTGCCTGTCGCTGCCTTAAGACTTGGGGGTAGGGACCTGCACTGTAATAGTAAGTCTCCATAATTGCAAAAATCTGTACAACTTCAATGACGTGCAGCGAGTAATTTCAGGGCACTCACTTGACACGCACCTGGTTTCCTAGGTCTTTGACACTGTCGTTGAGTCTGGAAAAGGGCCAGGTAGCCTTGTTCTCATCCTGAAACAGGAGGACACGGTGCCTTCCTAATGAAAGGAGATTTGGGAGGGAATCAATATTGCTTTCCATTCCTTGTATCTCTATTTCTTTATGATTATGCCTTGCAAACATATAGTTTGGTTCTTGCACTGAATCTCCACGAGATATTTAACATGAGTACTCATGCGTGGTTACTAAAGGGCTGGCTGTCTCATTGTTCCTCTGTGTGATTGTTCTCTTTTTGCTGGGGGATGATGTCCCCCCTCACCGCCCCTTTAGTTCTCTTCTGGCTTTGTTTTGCAACCCTGCTGTTGCTAATTATGAATTTTCTGCTCTAACGGGATCATAGCACAGCGTCCTCCGTCCCAGCTCTCACCTTATCAAACTCCTGTTGCTGAGTGAGTCTCTAGCCACTGGAGAGGACGTGGGCTCCGCCTTGCCAAGTGTGGGGAACTCTCATAGCTTGTTGAGCCTGGAAAACATGTTCATGGCCTTTGTCCTAACCAAATCCTCGCTATGCGGAGAGCTCTCTGATCTTTGGGGAGTGAGCATCGCGCTAACTTCACACACTACTTCCATAGAAATCCGTGGGGCATTCAAGGCTTCCCAATCATTGGCCAGGGAGAGCCCAGCCTGAGAACTGCAAGACATTAGTATACCTGTTCATCATAAATAATTCAGAAAACATAGAAAAACCAACTCGTGCGTGGACCAGCTGTAGTGACATGACTCAACCAGAACCCCTCATTGTAATCTCTGCATGAATGTCTGTGTGCACTCTGTGAAAAGGTATTATAAAATAACACTGTTTCATTAATTGCCTTTTGAAATTTATATTATTGTTTCTTGTGGCATAAAACACTGTGCCAGGTGACTGCTGGGTAGTACGGAGTGTGACTGTATCATTATATAATTAACAAATCTTACACTGCCTCTTTAAACTGATTTTTTTTTAAATGCGACCTTATGGGCAACATAAAAATATTCTCAAAGAGATTTGACATGTCTATTTCCTAAAGATAAGTTTCCAGAATTGAAGTTGCCTGATCAAAAAAGGGGAAGGTTTAAAGAGAAGTCTCTCTTGATTTGTTTCGAGCTATTCTACTTCCCATGATATCTGATTCTACTTTCTGTTGCTAGGATTAAATACCACGGGCTGGTGGTTTTATGAAAAAAAAATAAGATTTTATTCAGCTCATGCTTCTGAATACAGTAAGATCCAAAGGCTAAGAGGCTGAGACCGGTGAGGGACCTCTTGCTGCTGGGGACTCTGTAAAGTGTTGAAGCCGTGCTAGAGGTTGCAGGCAACTGCAGACCAGCCTAGCTTTGGTCACGGGTTTACTCTGATGATAACCTATTGACCAACTATGTTGTTAGTTCATCACAACAGCAAATCATTAACAGACTACCCTATCCATGAGAAAGTTCCCATTGCACGGTGGGATTCAATCAAGATGAGTTTTACTGATGGTCTATCCAGAGCATCTGGGTACTCTTCATGTTTCCTTATTGGTGATTGGCTTGTTTGTTTGGTTAGTGTGTGTGTATATGTGCATGCACGCACACACATGTACACACACACATATGCATGTCAATACAGGCATGCCAGTGCTCATGTGTCAGAAGTCGGTCATCTTTTATCACCTTGTGGAAACCATGGATCAGGCTCAGGACCAGGCCCACATGCAAGTTTCTTTACCCTCTGAACAATCACGCCAACCCCTTCTATGTTGATTTGAGTGAATAGACCACCGTGAGCAGAATCCCATAGATGTGTCTTACAGATACTGATTCCTAGTAGCTTCACCCCATCTCTGCAGCCATGGCTCAGAGGTTGACTGACCCTCTCCATTAGCATTGCCTTGGGGGAAGCTACCAGTTTAGTGCATAGACCTGTGTGTTAAGTCTGTGCTGGGGTCTACGCTAGCCCTGGACAGGATGAGACACAGACAGCACCAGGCAGAAGAAAGACAGCTATACTCACAGATTCTGACACGCAGGAGGCAAAGCACACTATGCAAGGTCAAAAGGGGGAGGACTGAGTTGGTCACGGCAGAAAACGGGAGACAATATATTCTCAACCTCCATTCAGATTTACGGGGAATGGGGTTGACTAGGCATGGTAGGTATACCGAATCATTTTAAGGGTTTGATAGCCTAAGACACTCTCTTCTTGGGACGACTGTTGAGTTGGTCCCTAATTGTCCAATCTTGGAGTGACTTAGGGCATGAGGAGTATTGGTTTGCTGTATGAGGCTTTAACAGAGATTCTGATTAGGGGTGGGGCTCTTAATTTGTTGTATACCAAAGTGGAGGGTTATAGGGTTAGCAGTATTCTTTAGGAATTTTCTAGCTCTACAGGGGCAATCTTTCTACTATAAAACCCCCAAATTCCAGTGCACAAAGAATGGAGAACATGAAAAAATATATATAATTTAGCACCCTGATTCATCCCGAGCCTTATATCTCTCTTTTTTTAATTAGTTTATTGAGAATTTAATTAAACTGTTTTGGTCATATTGATCCCTCCTCCAACTCCACCCAGACATGCATTATCCTTTCCCTACCCAGCCAAGCTCTTGTCCTCTGTTTTTCACCCACCAAATTCCATTCATATATTCTTGGGTGTGTGGCCTTCCATTAGCAGGCAATCAATTTAACGAAAGCTACCTTCTTAAGGAAAACTTTTTCCCAGCCACCTTATGGGCAACATCAATTGTCAATAGCCACTCAGATAAAGAAGGGATTTCACGTCCATGTACCCCTCTCCATGTCGACATTTGATTTGAGCTTGAGCTTGTATGGGGATTCTACATGCTGTCACAATAATAATAATAATAATAATAATAATAATAATAATAATAATAATAATAATAATAATAAGACACTGTCTGTCTCCTTACATTTATATACCACTTCTGGTTCTTAACAGTTTTTCTATCCCTTCTTCCCCAAATCATCCCTGAGCCTTTGGAGGAGAGGATTGATAGAGATGACAGCCTTAAACCGGCTGAATGATCTCGTCTCTTATTCTCTGCCTTTTGCCCAGCAGTGGTCTCTGTGCTAATCAACCTGAGAAATACGATAACCTCTGACCTGATAAGACATTCCCACTGGTGCAATAATGCCACACATATCAGGGGAATAACAAAACCATTTTCTGAAAGGATTAAAGTCCTGCTCCCCGCATAAAATTCATACCTGGAACCATTACCTGGTCACGAGCTTGCGGCTAGACAGCTCATAGGCCATGGGAGATGACCTACCACTATTACTCTGCCAGACTGGCAGAGTAGTGAACCAACGCCCAGTGATTTGTTGCTATGGTCATAGATAAATGCATCTTGCAGCACACACCACAGAAGCTTCTCTCTGCGGTAGACAGTGGCCAGTGCAGCTTCAAACTCTTAAGGACACCAAGTCATTTCCCCTTCTGGCTATCTTTCGTTTTCTTGCAGCGCTGAGGATCAAACCAAAGGCCTTGTGGACATACTTAGTGACTGAACTACATCCCCAGCCTAACAACTTTCTTTGGAAATAGATAATTGCTAGATTTGAGTTTGACGTTTTCCAAGCTCTCCAAACTGCGCAGAGCTCTTCCCTTCCAGATTTTCCGGGAGCTGGCAGGTAAGCAACATCTTACTGATCTCATCTGATACCCCAACACACCCCTTGCTGACCCACCTCCAGCACAAACAGAAACAGCCATGACAGCCCAGTGCTCCCACACTGGTCTACCCAATGGCAGGACAGAGTGAAAATGTCCCAAAGTCAAGACTTGGTTGTATCTGTGCGGCCTACACAGAGTGGTCTACTGAGGACAAAGCCGAAGCTCCTGGCAAGGCTCTGTTATGCATTACCCGTCTCTTTCAAATCGTCAGGCGTCCGTGTCATTTCATTAGAATGGAAGAAAAAATTAGTTCTAATTATGGAATGTGTGTTTTGAAAAAGAGGTGGGAGGGGAGAGGTTTTTAACCACAATCTTTATTACTTTCTTTTTGTTGGGAAAAAAAAAATCTAAAATTGGACCCAAATTAAATAGGACTATGAGCTTTTGACAGTTCCCCTTGTGACTGGATTACTAAATATTATTATTTCTATTCATAGTTTGCATCGCTTCTGAAAGTGCTGTCATTACAGGGAACAAAAACACAACAAAAACCCTTTTAAATCCTCTGTGGCAAATTCTCTAAATGGGTAGGCATCTCGCAACACCTCTCAACCCTCTTCTGGAAGGCCAACTGATATTACCTTTTAAAACCATCAATATCTAAATATGTTAGTCCTTTAGTATTTAGCCATTGTCAGGCACTGCCCAAACTTTCCTCGGGCCCCACAGTCTGTGTTCTTCTCTTCTGTTGAGGCCAGAATGCTCTCTGCAGTGGGAAGTTGTTTGTCCCCAGGGACATGGTCGTTGACAGCCCCTGGCTTTCTGTGTCAGTTCGTGGGCTGTGTGTGTCTTACATCAGCTACCTTCTCTCAGATCTGAGTTCAGAAGGCTGAGCTGAAAGGTACCTTGGTCATGAGTTTGCAACCTCTGTTCCCTTCCTGCAAATGATACCCCGAGATCTGGGATAGTCATCAGCTTCTGCTTTGGGAGGGTGGCTTCTCCTCAGCCTGCTCAAACTGTAGATGCACTCTCAATCCTGTCCTTTATGGAACAGCAAATAGGAACAGAGTCCTTTTCAGATCCTGCCGTGGGTGGCACCTGGGAAAATATGGTTTATATCCCACTGAAACTCACTGTGCACTAGGCTGTCCTGGTGTTCTGCTAACCATCTACAACCGACAAGGGAACAATTTCCTTTCTCGGGCTCTAAACATCTAAGGCTTGTTGTGATCCAGTTCTGTAGTCCAGCACTGGCCTGGAGCCGTCTCCACAGCTCCCCTCTCTCAGCACAGAAATCAGGGCATTCAAGGAACAGAGAGACCCAGTTTAAGCTTTCTTGAAGCAGGGTTTGATCTAGCAATGTCCTGGTAGGAGATCTGCTTCTCGTGTCCCTTTGTACACCGGTGACAAATTTTGCTGCTGTAGTCCCCAGAAAGCCTTTCTTCCTCCCAACCCCTCCCGATGTTCCCAAGGACTGCAGGTGCCTTTTAGAGGCCGGCTGTTGCACACTGCGGCCACCCTGGGTGCTCTTTCGGTCCCTTTGATGACACATGAATGTGGATTCTTGTCTATTTCCGCTGCACTCTCTCAAAGGACTTTTCTGAAACCATATGTGCTGAACCCTGGCCAGCACGCTGCCCTTTCATTTCACTGGAGCTCAGACCCCAAAAGACTAAAGCTCCTTCAGAGCCATTCAGACTGTGTTTCAGAAATGAGAAAAAAATAAATAGAAAGTTTGGAATACTTTGCAGAAGTGAAAGTCACATCTTGGCAGAGCCTTTTTCCATTTCTCTTTGGAATGAGGTGGAAAATGATACAAACTGGATGCAGCTTCAGAACGCATCCCCCAACCCAAGCTGTGCCGTCATCTGTCAGACTTTCCCACCTCCATTTATAAAACGTGCCCCCTCCCTGTCAAGAAGAGAAAAGACACCAAGACCCCGTCTTCTATCCGGCCCAGAGACATATTTCTCTATAATCAGGGACTCTCGGCTCTGCAATCATCATGTCGGTGTTGTTCTGCCGTGACAGATGCACCATGTTTCCACTACAAACAGGCCGTTAATCTCCCATGTATCCATAGTGGCATGGTACCAAAATCTGCACAAGACTGCCTACTGGGAGTGACCCTACTGGGAGTCACAGAGAGATCCGCTAGTACTCATCTATAGTGTGATCGGAACACATGTACAGATACAGAGCGCCTCTTACCCAGAATGCTCTGAGATAGCTGAGTGACATCAGGGTCTCAGGCTAGGACGAGCCCAGATGCTCTTCCAGGGAAGTGAGTACCTGTTGACAGAGGCTGCTTGTTCGTTTCCTGGTTGCCCAGACCTGAAATAATCATTCAAAACTATATTAATTAAATCACTGCTTGGCCTATTAGCTCTAGCTTCTTATTGGCTAGCTCTTACACCTTAAACTAACCCATCTCCATTAATTTGTGTATTGCCATAGGGCTGTGGCTTCCTGGCAAGGTTCCATCACGTCTGTACCCTGCAGTGGCTACATGGCTTCTCGCTCACTCAGCCTACTCTATATATATATATATATCTCTTCAAGCCTGGCTATATTCTGTTAAGCCATTGGCCAAAAGCAGCTTCTTTATTAACCAATAAAAGCAACATATAAACAGAAGGACTTCTCAAACCATGTACCAATATTTTGTTTGGTGTTTTCTGGTTTAGTACAAAGAACAGAAACCAGCTAATAGGAGGTAGCTTTTCACACCACATTTTCACATTCCCTCTTTGCTCAGCAACACAGCCACTTCCGTTGGTCTGCAGACCAAGACATCCAAAGGCTGGACCTCTGGGCTGTGCAGACAACATTGCAAAGGACAGGTTATCTTCATGACTCCCATCAGTGTCTTTACCTTCTCAAGGCTCTTAGGGATCATCACTGTCTGAACCACCTGGCCAGGCTAGCATAGAAAGTCTTTCTGATCCCAAATTCTTATTGGTGGACTCTGGAGAGATTCTGCACTCCTGGGTAGTTTGCATCCATGAAGTGGAGTAAGGATATATATGCATTTTTGGACAAAAGCTATGAAAAGAAAACAAAATAGGAGGCTTACCCATCCATTCATCCATCCATCCAAATGTGCCTGAAGAAAACCCACTGAACAAAGGGAACCTACTAAGAAGAATCATAAGAGTACAGGAGTGCGTGTGTGCGTGTGTGTGTGTGCATGCGTGTGTGTGTGCATGTGTGTGTGCGCGCGTGTGTGTGCATGTGTGCGTGTGTGCATGTGTGTGTGCGTGTGTGTACGCGCGCGTGTGTTCATGTGTGCACGTGTGTGTGCGTGTGTGTGCATGTGTGTGGGTGCGTGTGTGCGTGTGCGCGTGTGTGCGTGAGTGTGTGCGTACGCGTGTGTGCGTGCGTGTGTGTGCGTGAGTGTGTGTGTGCGTGAGTGTGTGTGTGCGTTTGTGCATGTGTGCGTGTGTGTGCGTGTGTGTGTGCGTGCACGTGTGCGTGTGTGTGTGTGCGTGCACGTGTGCACGTGTGTGCGTGTGTGTGTTTCCCCATTCCCCTCCTACTTAGCTAGGATCTTCCTATATAGCCAGGCTGGTCTCAAAATTGATACTTTCCTACAGCAGTCTCCTAAGCGCTGGGACTACAAGCACTCCACATGTGGTTTACCAATGTCTTTCAAGAGCTTGTTTCCAACTTTTCAGTTTCAGCATATGAGTGACATATAAGCTGCTGAAGTAGAACTTAGCCGACAGATGTCCTGTGAGAGGACACGCAGGTGACGAAGGGACTTGGGTTTTCTGGTGGCAATTTAGCATAGTTCCAGGGTCACAATCATTCATACAGCAGTACCCCTAGCCCAGATCACTGTCCGTCCTGGACACATCAGGGCACATAACTGGTGGCTTGGACTCACACGCAGAGCTTGGGCAAAGGACACTCACACGGACAATGGCGGCTCTGCTTAGCGTAGCAGTGTGACTCCACAAGACAGCAGACTCAGAGTCGCGGTGTGAACAAGTACAATGGGAGTCAAGGTTCACGAATTAAGGCATTTGGTGGTGACTCTGGCAGTGGGTTTCATTTATAGATTTCTTCATGTCACCCTCAGGGGCCTTCATGTTTCCCAATTCAGTCCAAATTTGGAGTAACAAAAGACAAAAGGGGAACGGGGTCCGCACATAATAACCGGGTCCTACTTTGGCACGCTCTCCAGGCGGCCTGAGTGTTTGCATTCTGGTGACATTCTTCAATGCACTCTGGAGACCCCTCCAAGACAATCCCTGCCACAGACCAAACAATGTCATCTTCCGTCAAGGAAGACATGCGTGTCTCTCAACACTGCTTCCTAAATATGTCAAGTGGCCACCTCCAGGACTGAGAGGATGGGAAGGATTAGGAAACGAGTAACTTTCTCCACACACGAGAGGGTGTGATCGCCAACAGCTATGCAATGCATAACAGACACTAACCTGCACACAATCAATGACACCTTCGGGTGAATACAAGGACAAATCTTCATGCTGCCAGGTTCCCAGGAAGTGCCACTATGAACCCCAGAAGGAAATAGTCATGACGGAGGAAAGGGACAGTTTTGGGTGACGAATCACAGGCACCGTGACCGAGTGCTTACCGTGTGTGGGCTGCCATGGACCTGTGTGGTGGGCACCGTCACCTTCAGAAGCGCTGTGTGGTAGTGGCAGACAGTGTTTGGCTCTGTGCGACTTAGTGACTACCATCTCCATCTCAATTCTCATTCCCCATCTGTAAAATAAAGAGGATAACAATGCTGACATCCACACAGCTTTTGGAAACCGTGTTCCATGGTTGTGATAGAAAGGTAAACTGAGGCTCAGAGGTAAAGCTTAGTGACATCGAGGTCTGATGTTGCCTGTCTGACACTGAGGTCGGAGCTCCGGTCTGCCTTGTCACCTGCCCTGACCCTGCAGGAGGGGATGTCCCCTTCCCTGTTTTTGCTGATAGAGTTGGGAACACCTGTTGCTCATAGAATGCAAGAGAGGCAGATAATTCTGGCGGCTTCTTTGTGTCATCAGTAAACTAGGGGTTGATCATCTCGATCTAATTCGCTTCTTGCCCCCTGGGAAAGAACAACAAAGGTAAATGTATTTGAAGGAAAGCTTGCAAGGGACCAGCAGGTGGGCAGGGAGACAAGGCAGGCGGGCTCCCAGAAGACTGCTGCCATCCAGAGAGTGGAAGAAACACTGGGTGAGGGAATCTTGCCCCCCGGGGCCTGGATTCAACCCGCGCCTTTCACTCCAGGTAGCTTTGGAAATAGTTCATCTCCCATCCCCCACGGAAACAGGTCACTCACTGGTGGCTCATGTCCTTAGCGAACAGCGGCGCTCTCGGGCGCGGATGTGGGGCTGTCTGGAAAGCTGGAAGCCGAGCTCTCTTCCTCTTCCGCACTGACTTAGATAAGCTTGTGTGGAGAATGGGTGCCGGACTGCAGATTTTTAAAAAACCTCAAAATTCAGAGTTGCAGTCTAGGAGAAAGCAGAGATTTCTTAGAAATAGGTGCAGTAATCAGGTCCACTGAGTCCAAACCATCCACCCTGAGAAACCCATGGCCACCTGCGGAAGGAATCCTCTGCTTCCGAGCCAGGCTGTGAATCTGTCTTCAGTCTAAAAAAAACATTCGGTACATTCAAGTTGGTGACAAATACTTAGGCATTAGAAATCATTACGTAGACATTTGGAATCATCACAACCAATTTTCTTTTCTTCACATTCTGTTTGTCTCAATTTTTCTAAATTTCTGCTACACCCCCCCACCCCTACCCTTTCCTGGCCTTCTTTTGTAGTGTTTGAATTTTCCATCCTGGTTTTGTTTTTTTTTCTCTTGACAGTTGTGTAATTATACATCCTAGTTTCTATTCAGTTTTATTAGTTCTGAGAAACGTCTTAGTCATTAATTTTTCATGTGCTGTGCTTCCTCATTCACTGCACTGCCTCCTAGAGAACCTGTACTTCACACCCGCCCCTAACTAACGCCTTTTGAACTTTGTCCCTTCTCCTGACCCTTAGTCAGTGCTTCCCCCAGCAGGCAGGCTCACTGTGTGCGGATTTCTCCATGAAGGCAGTTGTGTTTCATTGTGTGGGAATGAAGAGAATTAGGATTGTAGCACTGTGGTAAGAGTCTGAAGAAAGATGGCTCATCTCGGAGCTTAACAATGCTACCATGTGTGAGATCACGCCTCCTCATGTAAGACAACATCAGTAGCCATAGCCTTTCCCCATTGCCCTGGCCAGCCCACATCCAGGTCATCCATCGCTCCTGGCCCATCTCTGTTATCACCGTCCTTGTCTGTTGAAACAACACAATTGTTTCAGCTTCGTCACCCTGTCTGACCAGCATGGGATGAGCTTGCTATTACCCACACCCTGCCTGAGTTTGAAACACGCAGGAAGTTGGAGGGTATCAAATGGGAAAGCCTGCAGCTGCCTGCTGATGAGAATTCCAGTTCCTCCTGGGGAGGGAGTCATCCTACCTGGAAACTCTGGACATCCTGCCACATGCCATCTTGGGCTGCTAGCTAGGGACGGATTGCTCTAGGTCCAACTCAAAGATCAATACTCCCTTCTTTTTGCTTCTATCTTCAACCCCACAGCCCGATGCCCTTGCTCCCATATCCTTACCAGCTGTGGACCTGGAAGCCACCTGGAAAGACATGATGAGCCATTGCCTCGTCAGCCTGCGCTTGTGACAGAGCAAGACTCATGGTCCTTCTTCACTCATTCTGACCCCTGGGCCCATGGACCAGGTTAACAGTGCCTTGAGTCTGTCTACAAGTGCCATCTATGTGTGCGAGGCTCTGACTGGCAGCACCAGGCATTGTGTGGACCTCATTGTCCTGTAGGCACATGCGCACCATGCCCTTTGACTGCACTGTGGATTTTTCTTCAATGTCTTTTTCTACTCCAAAGCTCAAGGCTGTTGGCTAGGGATAAATCTCAGTTGGCAGATTACTCATCTAGCATGCACTAAGTCCTGGGTTCAAACCCCTAGCACTATGTGAACTGAACATGAGGTACACACCTGTAATACACAGGGAGGTAGAGACTGTGAAAAACCGTAAGTTCAAGGTCATCCTCAGCCACACCCAGAATTCAAACTTGCCTTGGTAGACGTGAGACCGTTTCTGAAAAACAAATAAACAAACAAAAACCAGGAGCACATCTTAGCATTGCTCTAGGTTCCAGTCAACTTGCTTGTGGGAAGCCCTACAGAACAGCCAGAACACCATTCCCTGTCTATACTAAGACACAGTAACACTCCCTCCTATTTTTACATTGCCGTCTATGAAACTAGGCTGTGTCCCACTGCGGACTTTTACCATTAAAATTATCAACAACTCTGAGAAATGATGCACAGAGTTAACAGTGCTTCTGCAATGGCGGCGGCATAGATGGAATACAATACAGTCACTTGGGAGATGCAGAGCACGGCCTGGGCTAAAGGTCCCCTCCCCTGTCATAGTGGAGCATCCTGGGAACAGACCATGTGATTCAGCTCCACAGGCCCCATCATGGAGCGGGAAGTTACTGTCTAGACAGCAATTATCGTCGACTATAATTACTGTTATTATTTAAAGGCACCAAAGCATCCAAAATTTAGAAAGAAGCAAAAATGGTTCACAGAGTCTTAAAGCCCCATTTTAAAATAGTCTCCACCAAGCCCTCCCTCCCTTGTTAGACAGGGCGTCTCCAGCGTTTCTGGGGGAGGTGATAAAGAAGATGCTAGAACCCGTAAGGAGCTGGGCATCTGGTTGAAGCACAGTCACTGTTTAGTAAGTTTTATTTTTTCTTTTTCTGTTTTGTTAAGTTCCTAAATTAGCTTACTCTGAGGTCAGTGCCAATGTTGGACTCTCTACGACTGGATGCATGTCAGCTTGGCACAAAGAAGCCCCAGCATTCTGCTAGCCTTGTGTGAATGTCAACAAAGCCCACAGGAGTTTCCTTTTTTTACATTTTAAGAAGTATAGCATGTGACTCGCACCTCAGTCTGCTTTGGCTAAAGCGTACACACAACATTTGGAAAAACAGGACTGTGGCAGTGTAAATGCTATGGGCTATTTTTAAAAAAGTAACTTGGTTTCCAGAATGGTTTATGTAGACACCCTTAGTCAAGCTTACGAACTACAGTCACTTCCCCCAACCCCATCTGTCGTCTGTAGTTTTACTTGCTTCAATTGTAGTTATCTGTCTTTTCATGTAAAGGTTTAGTGAAGAAATAATCTTTTAAATCAATAACTATGAGAGGGCATCCTAAAGGCAATAGGGAAGGAAAATGAGTTCCAGATTATAGACAGTGCATTGGCTGAATCACCTTGTTAACAGCTCTCAGATCTGTTAGCCTTCTCCATTTTCCAGATTTCTTTTTAATAACAAATACCGGAGAATTTCAAGGGCTGGTTTAGTCTTCAATATGCTGAGCATCTAGTTGGTCCTATACCAGCTGTTCTAAAGCCCGCCATTTCTCTTTTGTTAAAGGTCATTGCTTAACCCATATAGGTTTCATTGTATATAGCTTGACTATATGTCAACATAAGGGCCCTCACCAAGAATTTGTCCTTGGGAAGCCTCAAAACCTCTGACTCTGCCATGAGTCAGCCTTAGCCTCTTCTCTCCACAAACTCTTCCACTGAAGCTGTGGACCATGGTCTAGTACAGCTAAAGCCAAGCTACTTCTCCCCATACCTATTTTTGTCTCTATGGTACCTTTCTTTAAATTTATGTCTATCAAAATCCAAACTTTCTGTTTTGATATGAATACTGTTTAAGTTTTCCACAGTGAACAATACCTTTTCTTCTAGTAATCTCTGAAGTCTCCAGGAAGAAGACGGGGCCTACAACGCTTTCGTCTGGTTCATATGATGCCATTCATCTGATAGCACCACTTAAAGATCGGCTTTGGACTACAAACTTCTCAGGACAATTTTGAGGTAGCTAGCTGAGATGATTCAGCCTAACAGACTACTCTAGCCAGGACTCAAGCCCTGCACTTTCCCGTTATGCAGAGACTGGACAACAAATGATAGAGCTACCTCTCTCAGGACAGTTAAAAAAAAAAAAAAAAAAAAATTCAGGATCCCCCAAAGATACCATTGCATGCAGAGAGCAGGAAGTAAATTTAAGGATACACCACCCACATTCCCAAGGGGTTTTTGGTCATTCAATGGACTGTGGATGTTTAGGGGTGTTGGTTATAAGTTTTTATTGGTAATGGTCAAGATAAAAGTTAAACAAAGGAAATTTGATTCAAGGTTCTTGTTTTGAAAAAAGGGAATATACATATGATAGGATAAAGGGTAGATTCAATAATCTACCCTGAAAAGAAAAAAAGGAAATTGATATAAGATAAAAAGGCAGATTGCTGAATCTACTTTTAAAAAGCAACTATTAGTTTTAAATGTTTTACATTGGATTGGACTTTTGTATATTGTATACAAATTTTGTAGGTTGATACAAATTTGGGATAAATTTTGTTAAAATATACTGTACATATGTTTCTAATCTTGTTCAAGGTATTGTACCTATAAAATTCATTTAACAATGCAATGCAAATTTCTAGTCTTTGAAAGTTGTTACTACTACCAACTGATTAGGATAATAGGGAAATGCAGGTTAGTAACTGCTCACCTATTATAATCAAACAGAAAAGTCTATCAGATACGCTAAGCCTGTAGGCAGAAGACAGATGCCCCAATGTTGCAGAGGAACTCTGAGTGACTGTCCAGGTAGCCAGCTGTTTCTGTCATTTCGCATATTTTTTTTGGAAGTCTCTTGCTTACACTTCCTGTTTACATGCTTAATGTTATTTCTTTCTTGGGTCTCTGAGGGACTTGAAGACTAGACAGTTATAGTTTTCATTGTTTACTTGATGCAGAAAGCAAGTTATGACAGAAAGCAAAATCGGTACAAGACTTTAGACTCACCAAGATAGGATAGGTAGGAAGTGTTCTGAAGTGTGTCACTAAAGGTGGGCTTGGAAGTTTTAAAAGCCCAGGACAGGCGCAGTCTCTGTCTTTCTACCTATGGATCAGGTTGTAGAACTCTCTGTTCCTTCTCCAGTGACTGGCTGTGTGCTGCCATACTCCCCACTGGGATGATAATGGGCTAAATATCTGAAACTGTAAGCCACCCCCAATTAAATGTTTTCTTTCGTAAGAGTTTCCTTGTTCATGGTGTCTGTTTGTAGCAATAGAACAGAATTGAAGGAAAATTCTGAGAGAAAGATGTGTAGTTCACCAAACCTACACTGGAAGAGACTCTCTGAGCTCTTCCTCACAGAAATGTCGTTAGCGGAAACAGGCACACACAAAGGCTTCCGGACAGCTGCTTAAGTCACCGGGAGAACATATCTCTGCCTTAGCTTCTCGTTGTCTAAGCCAAACATCACATCGCTTCCCTGTGATTACAGAACAAGTGTTTTCACTTACCCATGAGTAATCTGCCTCTTGTGTGTTAAATAGCAATCCTTCTAATTACCCAAGCATTCTGACAATGGGTAGGTGACCCTGCGTAGGCTCAGCTCTCCTACCTCTCCGTTTACAACTATAGATTTAGGGCTAGTAAATTTCATTCCTGCAGCATTGCCTGTTTAAAAGGCAGAGGTAGCTAAGATTCGTTTAATTGGCTCACATTTGTTGGGACCTCATGGTCTCTGTGCAAACTTTGGTTCCCACAGCAGAATTTGAAACGTACGTTCTTTCCTTATTTCAGGACTCTTTCTTTCTCTCATGCCAGTGCAAAAATGAAAATAGCTTGGCCTGAGTTGACCGGCGACTGGCTACCAGAGATTATTCACGTAATCCCCACCCACTCTTCTTTACACTAGCAAAATCAAAGACTTGAATAGTGGTGCTACAGGCCAGCGGGACATCTCAATCTCCCAGGAGCTTTCACATGGAGGGCAGGAGAAGATTTTCACCCCCCCATGCAGAGCAAGAATTTGCTTTCCCTCTGCTTTCTTGTTCTACCTGTGCCCTCAGTGGGTTAAAGGATACCCACCTACCTGGGTGAGAGCAATCTTCTTTACCAAGCCCACTGATTCAAGCACAAAGCTCCGAGGCACATCCAGCAAGAATGTCTTACCAGCTATCTGGGCATCCCTTAGCCAAGTCAAGTTGACATGTAAAATTAGCATCACACTTGGTACGGGTCTTGGGAGGGCCTCTTCAGAGGGTTTGCTGTAGCAGGGACCCCTGGCTGTCCGGGATGGCTCTTTCCAAGTACATAGACAGATCAAAAGCAAAAGGATCAAACAGAGTCTTAACAAAGACTGCACCGCACCTGAGCTGGTGAAGTGTGAATTGTGGAAGCTCTGTTTATGTTCTGGCTCCTCGGGGAGCCTAGGTACAAAGGCAGACTTTATTGCAGTAATGAAAACATGCATTGATTTACAAGAGTTTGGAAATGCATTTCCACAGATGAAAGAACACAGAGGAAACAAGAATTAACACACAGCTTCTCCTGTCTCCTCCCTCTCCCTCCCGTCCTGGATGTGAGATTTGGATGGAAATATGGTTCGGGGATGAGGCAGAGAGCAGGGACAAATGTCAAGTGCTGTGTGGCGCTGCCCTGTGGAACCATCCCACTCACCATCCATATGGGCAGAAAGAAAAGCCGGCTAGCTCTGCTGTTTTCATTCTGGTCCTAGCTCCATGCTTCTCACTCTCTCAGATGAAGACATAAAAGCAGGGAGATTATAACTTTTTCTTCCTTCTCTCCTGGCTGCCATCCGAGCCTCATTCATGTGTTCATGAGATTGCTTATATAACCAATCTCAATGGGAAACAGAGCTGAGCTCAATAGACAGATTCCGAGACTACCAGATTTGTACCTTGGCGGGCTTCCTTGTAGTTAGAGTGTGGATGCTTGCACACACCTATCCTCCCCTAAAAGACGGGGAGCTCGGAGAGGTGACCAAGGCAAATACTTCTGCAGGTGGCAGATGGCCAGAGGCAGAGGCAGCAACTTTGCCCTTCCAGGGTGGTACTGATACCATAGCCCAGCGTCTGTATCCATGGTCAAAAGTGAGACACTGTATCCATAGCGCCAAGTGAGACAATGGGCAAAATATGCTACTAGTTGCCAGGGAAGCAGTATCCTCTACAGGTAGAGTACGGAGAGGGCTTGTGATGCTTCCTTCTGTTGCTCAGGCTATCTTCTCCCAGTGTCAACTCAAAACCACAATTCTTACCTTAAAGTAGGAGAGGGAGGGGGAGGGGGGAGAGAGGGGAAAAGGAGAGGGAGAGGGAGGGAGGGAGGGAGGGAGAGAGAGAGAGAAAGATTGAGAAATTTTTTCTGTGGTCAAATATAAGTGACGTGGCCCCAGAAAAACAGATTTAGGTTATTCCAAATGCCATGTAGCAATTTCATGAAGCTTTTATGGGAGCAGAACAAAACTTATCATAAATCAACTTTTCAGATACGTTGGAGGAAGCGGCACTTAGGTGGGTTGAAGCACAGTGGGGAAGCTCTGCTAGAGGCCTCAGGTGCTGTCTACTGACACAAGCCTTTCGGCAGCTGTGAGCAACTGGTCTAGTACCTTGGTGCATCATGGAAGGTTAGGTCAGACACAGAGGTGAGCATGGAGTGGCTAAAGGAAGCTAAAGATAACACAAGACACTTTGTAATTAGGTTCCAAATCCGCCACCCCCACCCCAATCAGCACAGTTCCAATCAGTCAGTCAGCGTTGGGGCGCTCAGGGGAAGATGGAGCTGTCCTCAGAAACTTCCTTTCCCAGCTACCCCTGCTCAGCTTCCGAGACTTTACCCAGGATCCTCTGAGCCTCCCCGCTTTCCTCCAACCTATTATTCTCTATTTCCCTGGGCCAGACTTATACTTATTGCTAGAAACTAATGATGCTGATTGGGACATGCTGAAGGCATGAAGTTGGAAGGGAAGCCATCTAGTAGAAGAACAATTGAAAGCATCACCAGCAGCCAGAATGGAAAGACATCAAACAGAGAAAGCCCATGTCACCACTGGTGAGTCAGTGGCATCAGATCTGACCGGAGTGGAGTTTCTCCACCCTGAGTGGAAAACAGATATTATTAAAAAGACACCCATCAGGGTTGATTTCAAATATTTTTAATAAGCACATTATCTATATTTTTTCACATTACTTGTCAAATAAAAGGAAACATAAAACTAGGTATAAGCGCCTTACGATTGTGGCTCGTTTATAGTTATGAAACCAAAACAAATCTACAGATTAATTACAAGCAGAACTACAGAAGCAATAACATTCAAATTAACATCATTAATTTAATGAGTGAAATGCTGGTTGTTTTGCTGAGGGTGGATCGTTGCTCGCCTCATGGCTCTGGCACGGACAACTAAGACACAGGAGGACTCTAAAAGAGGGCTAGCCTGTCTTTATCCCCTCAGCTGGAATCCACCGAGCCCTGGACTTCCTCCCATCCATCACGTCGCGACTTCCTCTTTGTTTTCTACACCGGTCCTTTCTGTTCTTTCTTCCCCTGAATTAACCATGCCTTAATAGAGCCATAACATATTGAAGTCGCTGGCCCTCCATGGTGTCCATGCTGAGCACTGCTCAAAACAATGGCAAGCAGGAAAGAAGGCCAAACTGCTCGTGTGCAGACTGCACAGCATTCGGGGGATGGGGAATGAAGGTTCATGGTACAAAGACGCTGGGCACTCAATTCAGACAGCAACAGGGTGCAGTTGGGTCCTGTTTAATGCAATTCTTTGTCTCTAGCACAAATGCAATGAAAGTTTTCAGGCATGCCCTGCATGAGTCATGTGAGTGCTTGCGCTGCAACTCTGTTCATGAAGGCTGGGGCATTCTAATTGCCATCGCTAGGGACGAAAACGCGGCAATCACAACCAAGGGAATTGCGCATTTCAACGCGCTCACTTCTAAGAAACACAGTAGGCACATCAGTTGGAATTAAAATCCTGTTTACAAAAATTCCGAGGAAGCTAGGTGGCTCAGAAGGTAAAGGCATCTACATTCAAGCCTAACGATAGAGTCCAATCCCTGGAACCCACATGGTGGAAGAGACCTGACTCTTGTATATCATCATCAGACCTCTACATATGTAGTACCTTATCACGGAGACTCACACACGTGTGTGCACATGCAAACACACACACACACACACACACTAAAATCTTTTAAAATAGAAGTTAAATAAATAACATATTTTGCCTGAGGAAATGCACAAAGATGTATGTCAAATTTAAGTATTTGCCTGTAATAAACAGGTCGCCCAGGAGGTATCATGATAAAGGATACTGGAATGAAAGCAGACGCGCTAACCAGCAATAGAAAAGCTTTCTGTTAACCAAAAGGATACTAATTTCTGTCTTTTTTTTTTTTTTTCAAGACAGGGTTTCTCTGTGGTTTTGGAGCCTGTCCTGGAACTAGCTCTGTAGACCAGGCTGGTCTCGAACTCCCAGAGATCCGCCTGCCTCTGCCTCCCGAGTGCTGGGATTAAAGGCGTGCGCCACCACCACCCGGCTACTAATTTCTATTGTTAACCAAGCAAAATGAATTCAGAAGCTCAATCTTTTTAATTATGGCAAATAAAACTATCAAATAAATAAAAGGGGGAGACAGTGCTAAGGAAGAAAAGGAGAGCTGGGTATGACAGGAATCTACAAGACACACACATCTATATGGATTCTTTTGAAAATCATGCTTTGGAATACGGAGACAAGGGGTTTTGAAAGCTGTAGTTATAAAATCTTCCTTTAAAAGGCAGATGAGCATCCACCCTCAGAGTCTGGTATTGGGGTAATGCTCATCATATAAAGTGAGTTTGGTAGTGCCCCTTCCCTTTCTAGCTTGTGAAATACTGCGAGAGACTCTTAGTCACAGATCTGGCAGAACTCAGCCCCGACTCCCTCAGGGCCTGGGCTGTTTTAGGATGGGAGACTTTTATTACTTTTCCATCTCACTTCTTATTCAGGTTTATATCCCCCTGCTGTAATTTTGGCAGGCTGTATGTGTGGGGCAACGTATCTATTTCTTGTAGATTTTCTAATTTGTTGGAATGTAGGTTTTCAAAGTGTATCGCCAGGATCTGCCCAGTGTCACTGGTGTCTGTCATAATGTCTCCCGTATCTTGCCCTTTGTCTGATACTTGTAAGGTAGGTCAGAGCAAGCCGACTCAGAAGTGGATAGTAGCAGGGCACGGCCTTAAATTCCTCATTCTCCTGCCTCCAACTTCCAAGTTCTAGATTTCCATGTGTATCCCACCTTGCCTACCTGTTTTTGTCTCTAGTTTTATTTATTTGGATACAATCTATTTCTTTTGGTTAGTCTTACTAAAGATTTTAAAATCTTATTTATTTTTTTCAAAGGACCAATTTTTTCATTGGTTCTTCATTATTATTCATTTCCTTATGCCCTAATATTAATTATTTCTTTTCATCTACTGATTTGGTGTCTGGTTGGTTCTTGTTTTTCTAAGACTTTGAGGTATATCACGAAGTCATTTGCGATTTTTCTGGTGTGTGTGTGTGTGTGTGTGTGTGTGTGTGTGACAGACTTTTGGAAGAATACTCAATATATGTCTGTTAAGTTCATTTGACTTAAGTCATTTAATTATGATATTTCTATGTGGACTTTTTGGCTGGATGACCTGTCTGTTGTTAAAAGTAGGAATTTGACTTGTATAGACTATTGAGCTCAATCTGTGTATTTAAATCAGCAGTTAGTTTCAGGCACCCATTTTTGGTCCATACGATACTTAACAAAATATTTGTAAATCAGGTTCAATAGCAATTAAAAGTATAATTTCATTACCAAGTGGGTTTCATTTCATAGTTGTAAGGGTGGTTCAACACATACAAATAGGAAAACATAATGTATCCCATAAATAGATTCAAGACACTAATCACATGACCATCTAAGGAGATCCAGGAAAGACCTTCTGAAAGCCCCGTGTCCCTTCATGTTGAAATGTACTACAGAAACTAACACAAGAAGGGACGTATCTCCACATAGTAAAGACTGTTTCTGATAATTTTGTCTCCAACATTGATCTAAATGGATAAAAAAATCTCAAAGGACATTTTACCTTGAGTTAGAAATGAGGTCCAGATGTATGTCCACCTTAATCCAACTTTAATGCATAATCTAGAACAGCGAGAAACGGCAGTAGAATGAAAGAAGTGATGAAAACAGGAAAGGGAGAAGTCAAAATGTTCTTACTTGCAGGCAATATTAGCCTACATCGACACCGACTCTGAGGACCCTGCAGAAAATTCTTACAAATGATAAATGCTTTCAGCAAAGTAGCAAATCAGCATACAAACACTCAGTAGCTTTCCTATCCAGCAAAGCAAACACGCTGAGAAATCATGCCGGAAATCCCGTTCATAATTCCTAGGAATAAGCCTGGTCCATGAAGTGAGAGACATCTACGATGCAAATTGTAGAACAAGGAAGGAAGAAATTGGAGAAGACATTGGAGAAATGAAAGACCTGCTATGCTTATGGAGTTTCAGAATTAACATCATGAAAACAGCTATATCCAAAAATGACTTAGAGATTCAACTTAATTTACATCAAAATCCCAAAAACATCTTCTTAGAAACAAACAAAAGTAATCCTAAAATTGATGTGGAGCACAGACTGTGGGAAGCAATGAGAGAGAGAGAAAAAAAAAAGGCTGCAAGTATACGAAGCTTGACTTCAAGTGACACCACTAGGCCACAATAATAAACACAACAGGGGGCTGGCAAAGCGATACACATGCAGACAACTGGGGGAGAACAGAGGACCCAGAAATGAGCCACACAGCTACAGCCACCTGGGTCTTTACAAAGATGCCTGAAGCAGACACTGGAGGAAAGTGTCTCATCACACCAGGCAGAACTGGATATATATCCACACACAGGAGGTGAAACTAGATCCCCATCTCTCACCATACAGACCCAATTAATCAAAGGTCTAAACATCAGACCTACAACTCTGAAACTCTAAATTAGAGGGAAATACATGGAAAACATGTTAAAATATAGGCACAGAGAAGAACGTTCCGAAGACAACTCCAGTGACCCTTGAAATAATCATAAGAACCATTAATTAGGATTGCACGAAATTAAAAGTTTCTGTGCAGCAAAACAAGTAATTTAGTTAAAAATAAAAAGCCTCAGCATGGGAGAAAGAACTTCGCAGTCGGCATGGATGTTTAAAGGTTTGTGAGTGAGAACATATTTTAAAAACTCCAAGACCTACTAAAAGCAAGCACAAGAACTCGCTCCATAACTGGGCATCCCGTTCTCAAAAGGTGAGGTACACACAGGCAGCAAGCATGAAAGATGGCCAACATCCTCAGCCATCGGGGAAATGTGAACCAAAGCCATAGGAGAGTCTGTCTCCCACCAATCAAAAGAGGGTAGGGTTGAGAAGACAAGTAGAACCAAATAGGTGAGGGTTTAGGGGAGAAGAAACCCCCATACGCTGCTGGCAGGGACTGAACTGGCCCCACTACTGTGCTAAACGGCAGTCCATATGACCAGACTTTAACACGCCTGCATCAGTACCTGAAGTCAACAATCGTAGAAATACGCTTGCATCTCTGTTTAACGCCATAATGTTCCCGAGAGCAGAGACCCAGAATCAGCCGAGGTGTCTGGAAGCGTGTGAGCAAACAAGATGTGGCGTGTACAAACAGTGTATAAACGATGGGGTCTTATTCAGCTATGAAGAAGAATGGAATTACGTTATCTGCTGCAAAATGGACATAACTGGACGCAATTGTGGGAGTAAAATAAGCAAGCGCCCCACAGACAAATGTTATGGGTTTTCCCTCAGTCGTACATCGTAAGATTTTATATAGATGCATAAAATCCTGTGTGTGTGCATGTGAGAAAGAGACAGAAGACAGACAGACAGACAGACAGACAGACGGACGGACAGACAGAAGAGAGAATGTATGGGAGAAAGAAGATGAAAGGGGAGAAAGGAGTGTAGGTGAAGTGAGTATATGGCTAAAACACATGATACACCAGAATGATAATGTTTTACGAACCTGATCATCTTATACAATGAATATATACCATTAAAAGTTTAAAAAATCAATAGGGATATTATTTGACATCTGATAAAGTATACTCTAACAGTCAGCCTGGGCGGTCCAGAAACATGCATCTCAAAAATGACCCATCTGTGACTCAAACTACAACAGCAAGTCTACCAAACTTGGATGGACCATGAACACGAAGCTCATAATGAGTTTGCACATAGCTTTATCTCCTGGAGCCAGAATAGACACTGAGATTTCAGTTGCCCTGGAGTGAAATACTCTGCTCATGATTCATGAAAACATTTTATTAACTGATTATAGATCTTGTGGCTTCAGCAGGGGGCACCGAGAAGTGCCCTCCTGACCTACGTATCCCTCCACAGAGGCTGAATGGCATACCAACTGTTAAAATTTCCCCTGTTCAGCTGAGAGGTGGTAAGAATTTGCCTGTTCTTTCTAACCAGTTGCATGTTGATGGCAATTACTAAATAAAAGAGATGATTTCTCGGTCATCTTTGGGTATATGAAAACCTTTTCAGACTTGGCAAATATGTTTTTAAAAATAATGGCTTTGTATACACAAGAATCAACAACAGCTGATTCTTAACTCCAAGGCAAGGAAATGAGGCTGTAAAGACTTAGCAATGAGTGTGCTTTTACCCTAAATTAAACCCCAGCATGCAAACACCTCTCGGCCTCATTTGGCCACATGAACAGTCAGTGACGTCTTACAATGTCTCTGTTTTCCTCCTGCCCTAGAGAGTTGTGTAAGCCAGGCTTTTCATCCCTGGGACAAACATCTGAGAGGAAGAGGTTTAAAGAGGAGCAGCTCATTTCAGCCCATGGTTTCGGAGGCTTTGGCCTGCAGTCAGCTGGTTCTATTGCTTTTCTTCTTTTACTTAGACTTGTTTGAGGTGTTGGAAAGATGGCCCAGTGGTTAAGAACACTCACTGCTCTTGCAGAAGACTGGGGTTCAGTTCCCAGCACCACAACCATCTGTCACTCCAGTTTCAGAGGATCTGATGCCTTCTTCTGGCCTCTCTGGGCACTGCACACACACATTGTACTTATACATACAAGCAAACAAAACTCTCATACACATAAAAATAATCATTTGTTAAAGAACAATTTGGTTTACATGAAAGTCTTGCATTGATGAGAGAAAGAATACTGTATGAAGACGATCTCCATGTGCCAACTGAGCAAAACGTGGTTCTCTTACATAGGCATTCTAATGTCTGCAAAATTCTTTTTCTTCCTGCCAGTCAAGTATCCTTCACATGCACATCCACACAAACCACAGAGGGACCAAGGGTGGGTCTCCAGTGCTGGGATGTCAGCTAATTTTATAAATGCTAGCTTGCTAAATAGGTGAACCCATACTTTTCCAAAAGTTCCCACCCACTTCGTGTCACACCCATGTCTGTCATCCAAAATTGCTTCTTTTCCAGTCAGATAGCATTGAAAACTATTCATTAGAGCCTCTATCCCAGTAGTCACCTAGTACAAATGCTGCAAGACTCTTCCTCTTCTTTCCAGAAAGCAGAAAAGAAACAGATGTGCTCATCACTGCTGGAGACAGATGTCTTCATCATCACTGGAGACAAATATGTTCATCAATGTTGGAGACAGATGTGCTCATCACTGCTGGAGACAGATGTGCTCATCACTGCTAGAACCAGATGTTATTATCATTGCTGGAGACAGATGTACTCATCATTGCTGGAGCCAAATGTGCTCATGATGAAGAGAGGTGGAACCAGATGTTCTCACGGCTGCTGGAAACAGATGGTTTCAGCAGGTGCAGTTCTGTTGCGAATAAAGGGTTAACCGAGATTGTGATAATGAAATAAAATAAAATGAAAGGAGATGAGAAAAAGATAGTTTGAAGAATGCACAGATGTTACTACAAACTAACATTCTTAATCCAAATCTAAAATATTCTAAAAATATTTTGTAAAATTTCCTCTAGACTTGAATCCTTTCTACCTGAGAACTAGCTTGCATGGTACCAGAAAGTACAACGCAAGCATCCAAGGAGGGAAGCAACAAAGAGTCCTACCCTGCTATGACACCTATGAACCACAACAATAAACAGCACGCCATGATAACCCCAAGGGTGCACTATTGGCATACATGTTCTGGTGGTAACCAACAGTTCTCTAATCCGACTTAAAACCTACTGAACAAGAGAAAAGTTATGCCTGGACCTGGAAACCTAGTCAACCACACAGGCTAGTGAAGCCGTAGATTTTGAAGGAGAACCTATAACTGTCACTTTACTAAACCAGCCCACCCCTAACTACATGTTCAATATGTGTCCTTATACTCACAAGTAAGTGTAGTCTTCATCCCTCATCAAGGAAACCTCTCATTGCAACATTTGGAGTTCATTGCAAAAAAAAAACCATAACCAATCAAAATGCAGAGTTGTAGAGCCCAGTCCCAGTGGATACATCAAAAGCAAAACAAAGAAGCAAACATACTCCTACATCTAACACTGAGGAAAATGGGGCGGAGAGATTGTAAGAGCCAGAGGATCACAGAGTTTGCTATGACACTGTGTCCTCCAGTAATGTTAGATGCCTTACCCCCAAACTTTCACCAACATAACTGCCCTAACAGGAGCTGAGCAAGGACAGTACCAATAGACAAGTCAAAATGAGCAGAGGAAAGCCCATGAGGCCTCTGCCCTATGCAAAGAACTACCAGCAACTAAGGAAATCAGATAACAGGAGAAATAGCTTTCCTCAGGGAAGAGCACTACGGGTTATCCAGTATCAAATGGTCAGCTCTGAAAACAGACACACAAATAACATAATACAGACTGAGCAGGTTGTATTTAGAAATACATGCATATATATATATATAT
>NW_004949118.1:5123607-5133250 GCF_000317375.1 Microtus ochrogaster | reverse complement strand
AATAGGTGTTGGAGGGATGAAAGAGAAGGGAGAATTATGTTTTGTGTATGTTTAGATTTGGTCTGATTCCCAAGGTTCTCAAGATAGGTATTAAAACATCCTAAAGTCTAAAAATGTCTGGAACACAGGACCTCAGGCATTTTGTATAAGGAATACCCAACTGGTAGTGACTCCGTGGACAAAGGAAGGAGAAGGAAGACTGTGAATCTATCCATCCATCCGTCTGTCCAGTGACTCAGAAAATGCCTCTGAAAGACCTGTAACGTAACAGATACTGTCCTTGGCTGTTGGAATACAAGAGTCCCTCTCAGAGAAACTTAATCACTTGCCTTGTGAGACACATAAGAAAGAAATACACATCACAATTTCAACAGACAAAGAGAACTCCCTGGCGGATAAAGAGGCAAAGACTGGGGGATGGGCAGAAGGCTACACTGATAAGGTTGCCATGGTACATGGGTAATGTGAGAAAGCAGGCCAAGCACACATCTGGAGAAGAGCCCCCGAGGAGCATGGAACCACAAACAGGAAAGAGACATGTCTGAAACTTCCTCTCCCAATCCTGAAGCCCTCGGCTGGAGAAAAATGTACAAAGGTCATCCTGAAAGGCTGGAGTAAGAGAAGGAGAAATGGGCCATGAGTTTTGTTTACCACATAGAAACCAGTGCACAGTTCCAGGACCTGGGGAGTCTCTTGGGCACATAAATTTTAGGGACTAATTGCTGTTTAGTTAGGAAGGCTGAATGCTAGGAAAGCAATAAAATTTGTGTAAAGAGATCAGGCAAGAAAGATTTAAGTTTGGTTAGGATAATAAAGGATAGTGAGGATGGTCATAAATTTTGATTGTGTTTGGAGGGCAAGCCTGGCAAGATCTATTAAGAAATTTTATTAGAGATCAGAGAAGAAGAGAGATTTAAAAACTACAAGTTTTCCGAGCAACTTGAAGAGATGAGCCATGGAAGATTCCGAAGGAAGTAGGTGTGAACCTGTAGGCTTCAGAATATCAGTAGTGAAGGAGATTAGGTAGAAAGCTGATATAATATGTAGAAGAAATAAAGAGGCTGAATGGTTTAAATGATAGTGATGTTGTCCAGGTGCTGATATTGGAACCCTTGATTCCCAGCTTGTGGAGAGGCGTAGGAGGTGCAGCTTCGCTGATGGAAATATGTCAGTGTGAATGGGCTTTGAGAGTTGCATACCTCCATCTTCCTTCCAAACCTTCTTTACCTTAGAACTGGGGGTGTGGTCTCTCTGTTTCCTTGAGCCATCAGGCTAGCCTGTCATTGTGCTTTTCTGTCATTATGGTCTCTTATTCCTATAGAACTATAACATGAATAGACTCTTTCTTCTATAAATTGTCTTAGCCATGGGTTTCATCATGGTTACAACTGCCGTGTTGAAACACCACCATGAACGCAACTTGGGGAAGTAATGGTTTATTTGGCTTACACTTGTACATCATCGTTTGTCAGTGAAGGAAATCAGGGCAGGAACTCAAACAGGGTGGGAGCCGGGAAGCAGGAGCAGATGCAGAGGTCATGGAGGGATGCTGCTTATTGGCTTGCCTCTCATGGCTTGCTCAGCCTGCTTTCTTATAAAACCCAGGACCACCAGCCCAGGGGTGGCCCTGCCCAAACAGTCTGGGCCCTCCCACATCAATCAATTAAGAAAATGTGCTACAGACTTGCCTACATCATGAATTTATGGAGACATTTTCTCAATTGATACTTCCTTCTCTCCTGTGACCCTTAGTCCACATCAACTTGACAAAAAACTAGCAACATAGTCATGTTATTTTATCAGCGCAACAGAAAAGCATTGCCTGGGAAACCTGGCTCTTGAGAAATTCCCAGGAATCTACCAGTATGACCCCAGCTAAGACCCTAAGCAATAGAGTAGGCCCAAACTGGCCTTGCCCTGAAGTCAAACTGATGAATATCTTAAATATCATCATAGAACCTTCATCCAGCAACTGATGGAAACAGAGGCAGAGACCCACATCGAAGCACTGGACTGAGCTCCCAAAGTCCAGTTGAACAGTGGGACAAGTGAGAATATAAGCTAAAAAGTCAAGACCATGATGGGTTCACCCACTGAAACAGTCTACATGACCTAATGGGAGCTCACCAACTCCAGCCAAACTGGGAAGGAACAAGCATAGGTACAAACTAGTCCCTTTGAATGTGGTTGACAGTTGCATGATTGGGGCAGACTGAGGGGCCACTGGCAGTGGCACCAGGATTTATCCCTACTGCATGTACTGGCTTTTTGG
Organism: Microtus ochrogaster; assembly: GCF_000317375.1. NCBI lineage: Eukaryota > Metazoa > Chordata > Mammalia > Rodentia > Cricetidae > Microtus > Microtus ochrogaster. Next base: position 5,130,978 of record NW_004949118.1, on the reverse strand, counting down.
GAACCTATTCTCTTTGAATGGATACCTTGCTAATCCCAGATATAGTAGGGAGGGCCTTGGACCTTCCACAAAGCAATGTGCCTTTTACCCTCTCTGAGGAGTGGATGGGGGTGGGATGGGGGTATGTGGAGGGGATGGGAGGAGGGGAGGGAGTGGACACTTGGATTGGTATGTATGATGAAAGAGAGATAGTTTGTTTTCTTTTAAGAAAAAGAAAAGCATTACTTCAGAGGCAAAGCATGGGCATGAGAATGTGGGAGTGACCAGCTATTGGATAACGCTGTCCCCAAGATCCATTCATCTGTTCCCTGACCCTACAAAGCAACCAGTCAGAATGGGGAGGTGGCCGCCGGAAGGTTCACTGAATATCATTTAGGATTATTTATTCATTTATTAAGATGGGGCTTCACGTTGACCAAGCTGGCCCCAAACTCCCTAAGTAACCAACAGTGACCTTGAACTTCTGATCCTCTAGCACCCAAAGGCTGGAATTACAGCATTGTGCTTCCACTCCGACCAGCTCACTCGGGATTCTTTTTGGCGGAGTCTTGTTATTTCACAAGTAAAGAGAGATGGTTGGCCAGAATCTGTCTTTATCACCTTAATAATGTCCGGAATAAGACAGGAGGTGAAAGGTCGAGCAGGCAGCCTGTCCTTCCTGAAGAGGGTACAGCAACTCTGTTCTCGGACTGCTACGTGAGGATTCTTCCTAGTGCAGCGTGGATGGTCACTGCTTTTCTGAAAAGCCATAAAACATGCAAAAGAATAACAATGGGCAAGTCTTAAAATATTTGGAGTCCTACAATTTAGGTCATTGCTTAATCCTTAAATAGTAACATAGCTAAGGAGGCAATAGTTTAAAATATACGTAAGTCAATTGAGTAACATAACATAACATCTAAAAATTACAATCCAAAGAAAGAAATTTATAAACACTTCTAAGTCAATTAATATCTCAAATAATTTTAAAACCTTATAAAGTAAGATTTTAATATTAATTTGAATTTCTTTTACCTTGTTTCCCTTGTTTTTTTTTTTTGCTTTTGGGTTTTTGCTTTTTTGGTATGGTATGGTGTGTGTGTGTGTGTGTGTGTGTGTGTGTGTGTGTGTGTGCGTGTGTGTGTGTGACATAAATGTTTGAAAATGATAAATATACTCCTTGAGGGATGAATTTTAAAGCAAACCATTTATGCCAAATAATTTATCATGTGTGAAAACTCGTCTCCACATTTAATTGCTGGCATGCGGGGCTGTGGCTCTCTGGGCATACGGTGTCCACAGAGTTAGCTTTCGCTCCTTTCTTTGTCTTGGCCTCTTCTGGTGTGTCAGTCAGGAAATAAGACCGTCACTTCCAAGGAAGGAAGAGGACAGAGGGATGAATGAACACAACTGTTGGGAACGGGTGACTGGGTAGAGAAGGGTTGTACTTCTTAAGCACGCCGGTCTTCTTGGATCCTCTGTATAAATTAACAGCTTAATCAAGATAAAATGCTTAAAACGTTTATAATAGCCTACTGGCCTCACGTACTTCTGAAGTCAGAATAACTCATATCTGTTCATTGAAAACAGACATTTGGTATTATAGCTTGTTGTGTATGACGTTTACCTTACGGTTTTAATATTGCTTAAAATAAATATTGTCCAAAATATTGTTTCATCTCATTAAGTTTTCCAGTATGTTTTTCTCTCTTTTTCTGTAGGCTTTCCCATCTTTCCTGCTTATTTGTCTTTTATTTATTATTTGCAATGTAGGGATTAAGCCCAGAGTCCTGTGTATGCTAGGCCAATATTCTTCCTCTGAGCTATATTCCCAGGCCTAATCATTTTTCAATCACAAAATTCTGCCAGTTGGCAGAAATTAGGAAATAAAATTAATTTTTAAGACTTTTACAAACTGGAGGGATATGAACTTAAAATTCCGCGAGCAGAACACACATTAGAAAACACATTGAGAAAAGGCATTCTGAGGAAACCTGTCCTCACCCTGCGGGTGGAGGGGGCTGTAAGAAGTTGGGGTGTTGCCTGGCGTCTTCATTTCCTTTCTGTTACTGCAACAATACATCAAAACATCTGAAGACAAAAACATCTGAAGGGTTTTTCTGGGCCTCGGTTCCACAGAGGTAGGTGCCCTCAGATGGGAAACACATGGCAACAGGAACAGGAAACTGCTTGGTCATGTTGCATCACAGAGAAAGAACAGGAAGTGGCGACAGCTATAAAACCCCAGAGCCCCTGCCTCCAGTGAGCCACTTCCTCCAGCAAGACTCCACCTCCTAAAGGTGTGGCTACTTTCTCAAACAGGGACACCCACTTAGGACCAGGGGTTCAAATTCACAAGTCTAAGAGGACATTGTGTATTGAAATGCCACCACGGGAAGACAGGTTTATCTTCAGTGTGTAAGGCGCTGGGACACGGGGCATTATTGCTTTGGGTTTTATTTCTTTTTGAACGAATGCACCTGACTGCCTCTTTTACTAACTCATCCCCCAAGGTGAATTGAAGTGAATTAGTCAGAAACAAGTGCTTCTTAGTTCCATTTGAAAAATATCCCAGGAAGGAGAGTCCCAGTTGACTTGCACGATCTGTTATTAAATTCCCTTCCTGCTCCTTGTAGCTGTACCACAGTGAAGAACTCCATTACAATTCGTTGAAATCTCTTAAGCCACAATTAACCCCTTTTCTTCCCTTGGGATCAGTTATGTGCGTGAATCCTTTGCTTTCTGCTTCTGTCAAGGCCTGTGCCTCGCAGTCCAGGCTGTCTGGTCTTTTCCTTGTCTGATGACTGTAATCCGCCCAACCTTGTTTGTTTGCGAGCAACAGTTACAGAGTGACATACAGGCCACACACCTGTCACAAATCCTGCTTGTAGAGTCCATTACTACAATGGTTGTCACAAGTTAGCCTATCTTTCTTTTTATCTCTTGGTTGGTGAAACCAGGCCTAGGAGTACATCTCAGTGATAGAGCATATATGTGATAAGTTACAAAAGCTACCTAACATGGGAGGGGAGGGGAGGGAGGGGAGGGGGAGAGGGGAGGGTAAGGGAGGAGAGAGAAGGGAGAGAGAGGAGGTCAATAGTACAGAACTTGCCTGGCATGTACAAGGGCCCTAAGTCCAACCACAGACTATAATAAAAAGTAAAACGTTATATATTACACATTATAAATGCTCTAATACATTCTTAGGACAAAAGAATAAAAAATACAGATGAGTGTAAACCAATAATACCTATAACTTCTCATTGGCTCTCCTTGATCCATAGCCAACATTTTTACTGGTGTACATCTGATGTGGGAAGGTCATTTGTCTATTTGTTGCTTTCATTGGTTAATTAATAAAGGAACTGCTTGGCCTGATAGGGCAGAATTTAGATAGGCGGAGTAGACAGAACAGAATGCTGGGAAGAAGGGAAGTGAGCCAGTCACCATAGCTCTCCTTTCTGAGATGGATTCAGGTTAAGAATATTCCCAGTAAGACACCACCTCGTGGTGCTACACTCATTAGAAATGGCTTAATCAAGATATGAGAATTAGCCAATAAGGGGCTAGAGCTAATGGGCCAGGCAGTGTTTAAAAGAATGCAATTTGTGTGTTGTTATTTCAAGGTATAAGCTAGCCAGGCAGCCGGGAGCCTGGTGGCAGGAAGCGGCCCGCTGCTCCTTCTACATTTATCTTCACATTTAGCTGGTCCTTGGGTCATTCTCTTATGAAGTTTCCCTCATGACGCAGGCCTTATTGCCTGTGTCTCTGCACAGCCAGAAGAAATGGAGACCCATGAATTCAATCACATGGCAAATTCACGGTAGTGGTTTTCCGTGTCTTCAAAGGAAGCTGCACCTTTAGGCCCCTAGCTGCTGTTTCATCCGGCCTTTACTATAGGATTCTGAGAAAACACCGAAGGAAGACCCCAGACTCAAATAGTATGGAAGAGCAAAGAGCAGCAATTTACCAGCATAGGCAATGTTGCTCACCTGGATGACGCCAACCCTGAGAGGAACGTGCAGGCTCTAAGCATAGCTGGGGGATTCCCAGGACGGTGAGGTCATCTCAAATGTAATTGACTAAGCAAGCAACAGTTACATTAGTACACTTTTAACTGGCGGAGGCTTTATCTTTGGACATACTTGGGTAAGTTTCAAGGGTGTTGCAAGAACTGTCCTTGAGACATTGTGGGGCTCACCCAGGCCCTGTCCTTGTTCTCTGTTGTCTCTGAATATAATTTGTTGATAAATGGCCCTTTGTTGGGAGAGGCACCTGCTTGCCTTGCTCAGAGAACTGATGTATTTAAAACATCAAGAGGTTGTGACATCAATGGTCACGTGAGGTTGAAGTCACCCGAGAGCAGATTTCTCAGAGAACCGAGGAGTCTGCATTAAGCAATAAAGCCCCAGTCAGGGAAGGCAACTGCCCTACAGAAAACCTGGATTCCAGCTGCAAAGACAAGCAAAAGTTAAAAGTGGAGAAACAAAAAAGTTTTAAAAAACGTCAAATTCCGCAGATGATGCAAAGCTGGAAAGGAGAAAAAGAAACCCACCTGAAACTAGAAACACTCTGGTATCCGAGAGAAATAGCACACATCAGTCTGCCCTTATCCAGTTTCTCTTTTCTTTTGGTTTCAGTTACCCACAGTAAAACACCATCCTAAAATAGTAAACGGAAAAATATAGAGAATAAAAGATATGTAGGTTTTATTGCAGTAGATTCTAGAACATTCTGTTTTATTATGCTGTTGTTAATCTCTTGGAGTGCCTGCCTGATTTATCAGACGTTTGTGTGTATGGGAAAAGGTGTAGCTGGACTGGGTACTAGCTGTGACTTCAAGGGTTATCTGATTGTTAATGCGCCATGTTGGACATGGTAACGGTTTTGGCCTTCTGTGTTGCTTATCTCTTGCTTACAGAACACATGACCACAGAATCGGCCACTTACAATGGACAATATTTATTGTCAAATATATTTCCTGGTAGTCAGGGATCCAGGAGTCTCTCATGTTGCAGGAGCTCCTTCCGCTCCTTCAGCCAATAGCTCCTGAGATACCAGTCCATTGGGGCATGGTCTCTCTCTAAAAAAACAGCAACTGCCCTCCGCTCACTCTCTGGCTTCCTGCTCTGGCTTCCGGCAACTAGGCTCCCTTCCTGATTGTGCAGAGGGCTGGGACGGTGATCTGTAAGATTTTCCCCCTTAAATAAATAACGATTCTATTCATCATAATTCCAAACTGGTGTGGGATTGTTTGTGACTTACGCCTTCACTCTCGACCTGAAGGGAATGGCCCTGGGTTTTTCTAAGGACAAAGCAAGCTGTTGGCTGAGTCACTCTGTAATTTTTTTTTCTTTTCTTGTGGGTGTGTGTGTGTGTGCATGCGTGCACACATATGAACAGATGTGTAGAGGCTATGTGCACATATATGCTCATGCATATGAAAGCTGGAGTTTGATGTCTTCCTCAAGGCTCTCTACCTCAGTTTTTGAGAGAGGATCTCTCAAGCGGTTAGTTCCCATGGTCAGTTTGACCCAACATGGTCACCGAATAAGAGGGTCTCAGGAAAGGACAGCAGGTTGGCCTGTGGGAGATTGCCTTGATTATGTTAGATGCCCTATTAACACCCAGTATGGATGTCACCATGCCCCAGGCATGGGGACCTGGACTGTGAGAGTGAAGAAGGCTGAGCTCTAGGCAGGTGTGTGCAGCCATTGCTCTCTGCTCTTGCCTATACGTGTGACTATCCCCTGCGAGCTCCTGCCTTCACTTCCCTGCACCGATGCGCTATAACTTGGAATTACAAGTCAAGCATGTTCTCCCTCCCTTCGACTTCTTTTTGTCAGGATATATTTTTTTTTATCACAACAACAAATATAACACCAGAACAGTGCCTCACTGAACCTGGAGCTCATTGATTCACAGTCCTGAGGACCCTCCTGTCCCTGCCTCCCCAGGGAACAGTGATTCTGTGTGCTACTCATCTCAACTTTATCTGTTGCTTTGTTTTATGTGGGCTCTGGAGTTTGAACTCAGGTCTTCGTGGGAGTATGGCAATCACTAATAGAACCATCTCCCCAGCTGGAGGCTGTACTTCCAAACCTATCTGAGTGGCTTAAACAGGAGGTGGCTGAACATAGGGGCTTCTTAGAGAGTTCTCCACAATATGGCACAATATGGCTTTCCCAGTTACATGAGACTACAGGAAAAAGCCCAAATGAAGTCCTTTGCAATGTAATTTCATATAATTACTTCTACCAAATTCTTCATGTAATAGACACCAATTCTGGTATAATAGAAAAATACCTCATACAAGGTAAAAATACCAGAACCCCGAGGCAGGCTTAAACATTGACTACAAGCCCTTCACTCCAGCTGGCCTATTTGGAGGTGACTTTATTGAAATTAAAAAAGGGAAAACGCAATGTGAATTTATGAACTAAAGCTTTGCTGAATTTGGATTTAAAGGTAAGAAAATGCTTGGGACTGGCCAACAAGGGAAGGTAAACTGGATTATTTTCTTGAAAGGAAACGAAAAGAGTAGAGTAGGTGTCACCTTTCTGTAAAGAGCCCAGAGGCAGCTAGGTCAGCCTCCTCAGGCTACATGGTACTTGCTGATGACTCAGCTCTGTCGCAGCAACATGGAAACAGCTATAGACATATAAATGGACGGATGTAATAAATGTAACCGTGTCCAGTAAAACTCTAGTTATGGACATTGAAATGTAACTTCCATGTAATTTTCATGCAAACGGACTGACCACATAAATTAGACCACTAGGAACTTTTGGATTCCTAAGGGACAGGGAATGTGGTTGGCTAAAGCTGGGGACACCTGATGGAAATGGGAGTAACACTGCCGTGGTGACAGTTTGTGTCAATCCTCAGCTCAATATCAACTCAATAGGGTCCAGAGCATATTTTCTGTTTAGCTTTTTGAGACATGTAGTCCAGTAGTGTTGACTGAGCTTTCTGTCCCACCTAGTCCAACAGTCATTTGGTCCCAAAGAAACACAAAGAGGTCTACATTAATTATAAACTTGTTTGCCTTGTAGCTCAGGCTTTCTTATTAACTAATTCTTACATCTTCCAGTAACCCATAATTCTTGTCTGTGTTAACCACGTGGCTTGGTACCTTTATCAATGAGGCAGTCTCATCTTGCTTCCTCTGTGTCTGGGTGACGACTGCAGACTGACTCTCTCTTCTTCCCAGAATTCTTCTGTTCTCGTCGCCCTGCCCCTCCTTCCTGTCTGGTCACCCTGCCTATTCTTCTTGCCTAGCTACTGGCCAATCTGTGTTTTATTAAAAGACCATTGTCCCACAGCACAGCAGCCCTGGGTGGCTGGGACTCCTGATTCTCCTACCTCTATAGGACTAGGCTACCACAACCA
>NW_004949118.1:5122997-5123507 GCF_000317375.1 Microtus ochrogaster | reverse complement strand
TTTATCAATGAGGCAGTCTCATCTTGCTTCCTCTGTGTCTGGGTGACGACTGCAGACTGACTCTCTCTTCTTCCCAGAATTCTTCTGTTCTCGTCACCCTGCCCCTACTTCCTGCCTGGTTGTCACGGCCACCCTCGACCGGCAAGGATGACGCGACCACCGGAGCTCTTCTCACTGCAGTTTATTCCAGGACTTTATTCACGCAATCTATCTCCTCCTTCTCTTTCTTTTTCTCTTTCTCTTCCCCTCTCTCCTCTTTTTCTTCTCCTCTCTCCTTCTCTCCTTTTTTCCTCTCTCCTCTTTTTCTCTCTCTCTGACCTCCCTCTTCTCCTTTTTGTCTTTCTCCTTCCTCTTTTTCTTCTCCCCCTTTCTCTCTCTGACCTCTCTCTTTTTTTTTCCTCTTGTAGACGTAAGTCACAAACGATGCCACAGCAGTTTGGAATTATGATTAACAGGGTAGTATTTATTAAAAGGGGAAAAAACTTACAGATCACCGTCAGCCCTCTGTAC
>NW_004949118.1:5108027-5122897 GCF_000317375.1 Microtus ochrogaster | reverse complement strand
AGTGAAGAGAGCGAGAGAAGGAAGTGGCCGCTTTTTTAAAGGGAGAGAGAGACCACGCCCCAATGGGCGGGTATCTCAGCGGCTATAGGCTGGAGGAGCGGAAGGACCTCCCGCAACATCCTCTCTCCTTTTTTTCCTCTCTCTTTAGGCAAACCTCTCTTGGCCCTTAAATAGACACAGGCTGCCAATCCCGGATTGCCAGGTGGGCACTGCCCATAGGCCCACGCATATGCAAGCAGCTGATGATCATTGCGTGATCAGATATAGGTCAGGCCTTAGCCATCTCAGGAGTTGATTATACATCTCTATCAGGTGTGACACCATGCAGCTCGCTATATCTGGTCACCCTGCCTATTCTTCTTGCCTAGCTACTGGCCAATCAGCGTTTTATTAAAAGACCATTGTCCCACAGCACAGCAGCCCTGGGTGGCTGGGACTCCTGATTCTCCTACCTCTACAGGACTAGGCTACCACAACCAACTTGAGGTTACTTTTTCTTTAATGTTTTGAAGAGTGACAAAAGTCAGATTTATGCGATGAGGGCCTTCAAGGGTGTTATGGTGCCATTGAGGCAAAGGTGGTCTCAGCTAGTGCTCTTGCACCACTGGATTTTATTTCATTCTTTAAAAGGCAAGAAACAAATAGACTAAAGCATTATGCCTGTTACTTGTGTTTCCCAAACTGAAAATAATAACTTAGATATCGTTTTAAAAGCACATTGAACACAAGCCCAGTCCCCATCCCGGTAGCATAACAGGGCAATGAGGGTACTTCAGGCCACTATCTCCCTAACTGTCGATGGCTGCCAAAGTACATCATCCTCTCAGTCATTCTTAGGGTGATTCAACTGCAAAGGAAATGTTTCAAAACTGGCCAAGTCACCCCACAACTTGGGCAAAGCATCTCTTGGTTATGTGGTTTGTTCCTTTCATCTCTTCATTCAAACGTCTACTGTTGAGTTTCTGTTATTTTCCTAGCTCTGGGCTTAGTTGATAAGATGTAGTTTCTAAAGAACTTACAATTTCGAACAAGGAAATGAGACAGAAAGGCATTAACTGTTAAGGAACAATACAAACTAGCAAATGATTAAATGGTGGAGTGGATGCCAGGGACAGCAGTTGTTCAAACGTTCAGAGAGGGGAGGATGATGGATGAGCACCCCTGGGTGTGATTTAGGGAGTGAAGAAACTTGGGCTGAAATCTAAAGAATAAACTGGAATGAAGGCAAGCTGGCACCGCTCTTGCTGTGGTGTAGACATGACTGCCGGTTGTGCTCAGTATCCTTGCCGTTTTCCAGCTGGGGACACTGCTCTGAGTGCAGATAAGACCTCACCTCACGTCAGCAAAGTGACAGAGCCCTGGACCCAGAATCAGGTCTCCTTGGTTGTGGACACTAGGAAATTCAAATGTTTTTCTGTTTTGAGATAGGGTCTTCTATGGCCCAGTATAGCCACAGCCCCAATCCCTATGTAACATAGGATGGAATCACACTACTGATTCTCCTGCCTCTGTCTTCTGAGAACTGAATTACAGGCATTTGCCACTGGGCTCGTTATGTGTTCTGTGCAGTGCCAGGGACATAGCGCTAGCATGCTTGCAAGTACTCCCCCAACCGAGCTACTCCCTTAGCCAAACCTCGGTTATTTGGAAATGTAAGGAGTACTCAGTAGCAAGCACTTCCCTCTATGAATTAATATGTGCGTGTGTGCATATATATGTGTGTATCTGTGTCTGTGTGTGTGTGTGTGTGTGTATCCACACACGTATTTATAGCTGACTTGTTTTCAAATCCACCAACAATTGTTGACAATTGTCCCTTAGTCACTCCAATTAGTGTCTGGTGTAATTAGTAAGACATGTTTTTGATGGCTTTGTCACCTCCTTGGTACAGACAATCTGTGATCCTTTATGATCCTCGGGCTGTTTAGATGTTGGACCTGGCTCACAGTCCCGACTCCCAACAGTCCAGCACTGCCTCTCCCAGAAAGGTCCACATCGCCGGGAACAAAAGTCTCTTGTCGTAAAATGCTGTGAGCCTTTCCTCTTACCAAGACTGGCTTTACTTGGAGAGGTGACCAGGATGCCCTGGAGAAACCTGATTCTTCATTAATTTTGCTTCGATCAAGAGACACGCTGTTCTCTAAGTCACAGCTTCCCTCTCCCTATGAAGCGCAGTTGGTTAGAAAGAACAGACATGCATCCTCCCTCCCCCAATGGAAAATGGAAGAGCCGCTGCCTAGCTTGAACAGCCAACAAGCCAAAGGAAGACTCATAAAATTCAGCATGTCTGTAATGTGGGCACTGGGGTGAAGAGCAGTCTGAGGGTCACATGTGTGTCACCATGTATATGAAACACTCCATCTTCCCCCTTGAGCCAGGGAGGCTGTGAACCCAATGTCTTTTTTTCCATCCATCTTTCTCCGATGTTCTGATCTCTAAAAAATTATATCGATTAATATTTAGGACATTTCCCCCAAAATCTATAGTTCTAAACTGGTTTAGATGAGTAAAAAATGCATATGATTTGGAAAGGTTTCTTCTCCGGGTCCCCGTGTATGGCCCTCAGTCATAACCGGCTCAACAACAGAGGGAATATTCCACAGGATCGAGACGTTTTTCCACCAGCACCAAAACATGGAGAGCGCAAAGGCAACCGCTTATCAAACAGACACCCTTATTTCCTGCCTTTTAGGAGGATGCCCCTTTTGAATGGAAATCATGTAAATCAAACAGGAATAAAAGCAGTAACCAACGCATGAATATGCAGCAACTTATTTAAATCAACGTGATTTAAAGATAAGGATTATGAATAACAGCCTTTCTGGGGCACGGCTAGGGAAGTTGGGCAGGAGCAAATCTTATACTTTGTTACAGTTTCAATAGGAAACATCCCCTGTAGGCTCTCTTCTTTGAAAACTTGGTTCCCCAGTGGGGGGGAGTTGCTTGGGGAGGCTCTATGTTGGGGTTTAAACAGGTGTATACATTTGAATACTTGGTTCCCAGCTGGTGCTGCTGTTAGGAGACATGGAGGTGGGGCTTTGCTGGAGGAAGGAGGTCAATGGTGGTCAGCCTAGAGGTTTGCTAATTGGATCCTGGTGCCCAAAGGGAGCTGCAGGCTGCCTTGAACTTCTCTCCTCCTAGAACTGAGTCAAGCAAACCTTTTTCCCTCCAGGTTGCTTCTGGGCCAGGATGCTGTCACAGCCACAGAAAAAGTAACGAATACACTGTAGACTCCGCTGGTGGTGGAGCCAACCTGGAGGAAGGGAGTCATAGGATAATATTGTGTGGCAGGAATGCTTCGGGCCAAACCAGACTCTCTCTGACTCTCTGTTTCTCCTCCTCCCTTCCCTCCTTCACCCTCTTCTCCTTTTCCACTTCTTCCCTTCCTCCCCCTTTTCCTCTCTCCCTCTATTTCCTGAAGCTTTGGAATGTGAGCAAGCTGTCTCACGCCCCAGCTGACAGAGGGCTTGCATGGAGCCACCAGGCCTTCTCTCTACCACGGTCGACAATATCCTCCAAAATAAGCAAGAATAAATCCTTCCTTCCCTCCCTCAGTTTGTTCTCTGTCGGGGCATTTTCTTCTATAGCAATGAGAGCAATGAATACATTCTATTCAATATTCATTTTTACTCCATTGCATACCTAAAACAGCAAGCTATGATTGGAAAGGACTCGCTATGAAAAGGTTATTAAGAAAGAGAGGGCGACTGAGGCTTGGGGGTGTGTGGAAACCTGTGTACTCTGCTGCCATAGGAAGGCCAGACTTGTCCCTGAGTAACTCTCTCGCTCTGTAATGAAGCCCCACATTGTAGAACCCCCAATCAACTAACACAGAGGCTATCACACACTGTGGAGAGAAGAGGGTTTAGGACTTAGGCTGGATAACAGAAGACAATCCGCAAAAGCAGAGTCCAGGAAGGGCACATGAGAAATGACGGAATAAAAATCAGTTTAGTATGCACTATTGATTGGTTGCGGCCGTGGCACCAGAGTGACTCCAAATGATCCCACCCGTGTGTTAGTCTGAGCATTCTAAATTTGGCCACACTGATGCAGGGCTTTTAAATGCGATACAACCTTTCTTAGCCCATTTGTGCTTGACTTGGGATCCTAAGGCATTGGACACTCAACAGTCACGGAAGTTCAGCCTGAGCCACTGGGTCTGCATTTGCTCTCTCGGGTCAGTGAAGATTAAAGACACAGACTCATGGGACTATGCAAAGCAGAGATCAACGTGATTAAGAAAGTTTACAGCCAAGTTGAGAAACTGAGGGAAGATGAGAAAAACTCTCAAGAGTGGGAGGAGTTTCCAAAAGTAGACAACGCTGCCTCTATGGGGGAAAGGCTATGGTATACTGTAAAGATTTGTCACTCATGGTTTAATAAAAATGCTGGTTGGCCAGTAGTCAGGCAGGATGTATGGGCGGGGTTACCAGAGTAGGAGAATTCTGGGAGAAGAAAGGCATAAGCCAGACACGGAGGAAGCAAGATGAGAATGCCTTACTGAGAAAGGGTTCCAAGTCACATGACTAAATACATAGCGATAAGAATTATGGGTTAAACGGGGCGGTGGTGGCGCACGCCTTTAATCCCAGCACTCGGGAGGCAGAGGCAGGTGGATCTCTGTGAGTTTGAGGCCAGCCTGGTCTACAAGAGTTAGTGCCAGGACAGGCTCCAAAGCTACAGAGAACCCCTGTCTCGAAAAACAAAACAAAAAAAAAAAAAAAAAAAAAAAAAAAAAAAAAAAAAAGAATTATGGGTTAATTTAAGTTGAAAGAGTTAGTTAGTATTAAGCCTGAGAAATAGGCTAAATAGTTTATAATTAATATAAGCCTCTGTGTGTCTGTCTGGGACCAAATGGCTGCAGGACTGGTTGGGGTAGAAACTTCCATGTACAGGTTTGTATAGAGATATGCAGAGATGCGACAGAGGCTGATGTCATTGCTGTAAAGATTGTTTAGCTCTCTGGGCAGTCATAGGCTGAGCCAATGGAAAGCTCACATGGTTTGTGTATGTCACTCTGACCCAGCCATGGAGATGATCATGAACTGCTCACGAACTCACCCAGCTTAGATGGATGGAGGTGGTCTCTTTCCAACGCTAGCATGTATCGTGGACCTTGGTGCTCTCCAAGCTGTTAGCCACAGGCTGGGGCTGCTACCTCTGACCTTGCAGGTGTCTTCAAGTGTCAGTGGAAGTTCTCTTTGTTCTTATGGAGGGGGTGGATAGGCTGCACTTTTACCATAGCTGAGAACTAACTCTATCCCAGACACTAACATGGAGCTGTGGTCTTTCCTAGTAACCTCATATTTAGCTTCTTATTTATGGGATGGTGTGCACTGAACTCTTGGAGTAAGTGGGAGATTGCTTGTAATCCATCTTCACTTAATTTACTGAGACCAGCAAGCAGCATTTGGAGCAAAGACATGTGCAAACACAATAAAGCCTTCACACATTCCTCGAGGCCTTGAACTGGTTCACGATCTGTGGCCTGGAGCCACATCCTTCCTCTTAGCTGATTGGTTTGATTATCTGCTACCCAGTTACTATTTCTCTTATTCATCTTCCTCAGTGCTCTAGACTTTGCCCTATGAGCCCTTAATCTTCCTTTTAACCCTTGCCTCTGTTCTCTCTATAAATAACTGTGTCAGCAACTATCATATTTGAACTTGAGTCCCTCTCCCCAACTTCCTGATTCAACGTCAACTGTTGCCCTATGCTTGTTCCAGAAAGTATTATGTTTCATGAACTTCTGTCAATTGTCCCCAACCGAAAGAGGTACTACAACTTCAGAGGAAGTTCTAATGAAGAAAAAACGGATGTGGAAGACACATGAGACCAATCACTGAAGCACATTCAGGAACTGTCCACTTCTGAGATGTGTCATGAATTCCCTGATTTCTATAAGCTCCTCTACCCTGCCCTGTTACCCTATGAAGACTTGTGTTAGTTGGAGTTGAATCGTTATCTGCTTGTCTCCTTCTGTCTTGAAGAGACTAAGTCATAGACCACTGCAGCCTTGTCTTTGCTTTTGTGTGATTCCCATGTTGCCAGGGTCAAAGAAATGACCTTCTGGGATCTAAAATTCATTGGAGTTTAGAGTTGCAGGGTGGATGGACTCTTAGGAGGAATGGCAACAGAACCAATCTTTTATTAGCTTGGTCCCCGAACCCAGGACATCTTGCTCCTGGAGTCCCAGCACTCTCTTGCAGCCTAGAGTTCCAGGTACAGCTCTCCAGTCTAAAGGAAGGCATGCCCAAGCCTTCTGGGAATATTCAATAAATCACTCCATCGGTCCCATCGCCTATGCAGAGCAAGATGTGTGGAAACTGCCTCCCCACCCCCCAACCTTGAGCTCAGGTGATCATTGTCAGGTGTTCTGTGTCTCAATTTGGTTCAGGATACAAGTGCCTAGAAAGGAAGCACACTGTCAAACACTATCAACACTCAACATTAACGCTTCTGGGGTGGAGCACAAACTCCGAAGGGAGAAAGGGCTCTTCCTCCTAGGACTGACTGTGTCCAGGGTAATCAATATACCATAGAGTGGTCAGCTTCTCAAAACTGTCAAAATCAATTCCCACTCTTCCTCTGGACCCATGCCTCTGTTTTCCCATCATCACTCACAGGACTGTGAGTGAAAACTGGTATAGCTAGTATGAAAATCAGTAGAAATATATTTGCCATATGACCCAGTTATACCACGCCCGGGCATAACACCCAACGGACTCTATATCCTATGGCAGAGATATGTTCAACTCCTTATTACTGCTGTAATCAAAATAGCCAGGGAATAGATGTCTATCAACCTGTGAATAGATCATAACAATGGAATTGTATTAAGCTACAAATGAGCACAAAAGTGTGGAAATCTCAGGTAAATGGAAGGAGCTGGAAATCATTAGGCCGGGGGAGGGAATCCAGACCCAGAAAGACAAAAGTCACATGTTCTCACTCACATGTGGAGCCTGTGTTGAACCGTTAGATTCGTATATTTAACTTGCAGCCTTTAGAATCCAAAAACCTAGGAGGCATGGGTGAGGAGGGGGAAGAAAGACCTTCAGGAATGGAGGGTAGTCAGACAGATGTGATATGAAGAGGAATGGTAGTCAGACAGATGTGATGTGAAAAGGAAATGGGGAACGGTGGGGAAGGAAGTGGTGGTGGTGGGGTGAACGAAAGGGCAGATGAGGGATAACCTAATACTAAGGCTTAGTGATTTCAGGTTCAGGGGTCTTGTCCTCCTGTGCTGTGCCATTCTGCTCAACCACCCACATCCCTAAACAACGATGAGATCCCTTTCTTCAAAAGGTACCCTCTTACAAGCCTCTAGCTGACTCTGGTAGACCAGTTCTCCCTGCGGTTAACAATGCCTACCTGTCTGGCTTCAGGCAACTTCTCCCCATTCTTCCCTGGGAATGAAGCCTGGAGGGCTTTGCCCTCCCCATCTCTGAATTTTGCAAAGCACAAGACAAGATGTCCTCCTCTTGTCTTCCTCTGCAAGAGGTTGTACAATTTAGTTACACCCCCCCGGAGAAACTTAGCCCAAATTCCCAGGAGGTAACTGCCAATTCCGGAACACTCCACCAGCTAATGAGGGCATTTTTAATACATTTTCTCTTTTAAAAGAGCAGAGTAGCTCCCTCCTCCCCCCTCAGCCTCACATCTGCCTGCAGGATTTACATACTGTTAAATATTTCCCACTGTTGCCGCTCTTAACAAAGGTTTCCTCCTTTTTTTTTTTTCTTTCCTAAAGCAAGCAACCCTGCCACAGAGGAGAAACAAAAACAGCATTCTGAAAGGGAGATTTCACAGAAATGTTGAGCAGAGTGGATGCGGTTTCATCATAGACTCCCAGACATTCCATAGGGGAAAGACGAGTCTAAGCTTGGAGAATACAGTGATGCTGCGGCTAGAAGTTCTGAAAGCAAAAAAAAAAAAAAATACGCCTAAAAATAATATTTGTAAATGTACCCAGAGGCTATTGCATGATGGGCACCCTTGGGAGCAGGGCCCTCGGAATCTGCCTCTGCCTCAGGCTGCTTGTGTTGATTGGCCCAAAATAGCAACAGCCTCCTTCTACCTAAGGCTCCTACCATTATGCCCCCCAGCTAGAGATGTAACTTCCCGGCTCCAATCAGACTGAGTCTCTTACAAAGAATATCTTCCATGCCTGCATGGGCAAGCTCCAGTTTTGCTGCAGAAAAAGCTGTGTCTCTTTGAAACCACCAAATTCCAATAGCATTCTTTTGTGTTCTCTATCGATGGAGCTTCTCGAGTCCTTGTGTTACTTTACTTTCTCTTTCTTTAGGCTTTGAAAGTTAGAGGAAAAGTAATCCACTCTAGTATAGTAGCTCATGGAAAGACTTACCACTTATTGGGGGGATTGTAATTGCTGTTATAAAAAAAAAATCAATCGCTTAGCATGCTTTGGAGCCTGTGGGCAGTTCAACTGGATAAAGTTTGTGTCAAAGCTTGGGCCTCTAGGCCGGACTATGAATGTTTCCCTTCAGAGCGGTGTTTGGCCACTAAAGAGTCTCATACTTTGCTCTCCACAGTAGGATAATTCTTCTCCCTATGATAACAGTCATTAATAGCTAACTACAGCCGTATAGCAAATTATCCTAAGATTTAGAGACTCTCCAAAACAAACTAATGTCTTAGTTTCTGTGGGTAGGAATCCAGTGTGGTTGAGCTGAGTATCTTTCTTTCTTTTTTTTATGGTTTTTCGAGACAGGGTTTCTCTGTGGCTTTGGAGCCTGTCCTGGATCTAGCTCTGTAGACCAGGCTGGTCTCGAACTCACAGAGATCCGCCTGCCTCTGCCTCCCGAGTGCTGGGATTAAAGGCGTGTGCCACCATCTCCCTAAGGCTATACTCAAGTCAAAAGCCAGGATATCACTGGCTGTTGACCAGATACCTATTGCAGTTCCTTGACTCTTCTGGACTTTTCTATAAAAAAGACTTGATGGTTAGGTGTTTGTTTGTTTTGTCAACTTGACATGAACTAGAGTCATCAAGGAAGACAACAGCTCAAAAGAGAAAATGCCTCCATCAGATTTGGTCACAGATAAGTCTGTGGGCGTATTCTTGATTAATGGTGTCTGTGGGAGGACCTAGGCCAGTCTGAGCAGTCCCATCCCCGAAACAAAGCAGACTAAGTCGGAAGGCCACTTTCTATAGACTTCGCCATAGAGCAATTTATAATACGGCTACGGGCTCCATCAGAGCCAGCAAATGATAAAGCAAAAGAGGACACATAGGACAGAAGTAACGGTCACACGACAATCTGCTATGAGAAACTTTCTAGGTGTAGGCTCCGTGTTCTGGCATGCTCTGTTTGTTAGATGAAAATTACTAGGGGAGGAAACTACACAGACTTGAAGACTAAGAGGCAGAAATACCTGGAAGACCCCAGAGGAAAAGAAAAGGAAATAAAAGACAGAGAAGTATTATGGGGAAAAAAAAAGGGAAAGGAGAGGAAAGGCAAGAGACTGATGAAGAACAGACAGCTGGCTTGGCATGGCTGCTGACTGCCATTGCCCATGGGGACAGACTGTGGTGGACATGTTGGGGTTTTTGCATCTTTAGTAGAAGACCATAGGGTATCTCCATGAGGTGGTGCTAGGGCCTATTGTAGCAGGCAAGGCTTTGGGTAGGGATTTGAGGAGGTCTAAGGACAGAGGACCCACTCTGAGTTGAGAATTGTCAGTGGGACATAGTTCAATAAATCTTACAAAAAAGGGAGGGGAGACAAGAAGGAGGATAAAGATGTAATTGGTACAGATGTAGCAGTCACTTATTTTACCCTGGAGAGGAGCTCTTTGGTATTTCGTAGATAATGAAGCTGCCTCATGGTTCATCTATTCTTAGGTGATAAAATGAAGTAGACTTGCTCTGATTCAATTGATTGTAGTCTCGGGGTAGCCTGTGGGTCTGTGGCTGGCATCTAGTCAAACTGCTAAATCCTATAGGATATAACATGCAGACGGAGTGTTCAGGGTCCGTGGGTCCTCTGTCTCCCTTCCCCGTGGCCAATAAAGAGGTCACTGATACTGACATGAACCCAAGCAGTGGTTAAGCACACAGTCTGGATCCTGTGCTGGGCTGACTAACTTTCCTTTACTCTAGGTTATCCTGTTATAAGTGCACCCAATAGCAGCGTCTCACTCATTGGCTTATTAAGAGGATTCAACACATAGGTAAAATGTTTGGAACTGTTAAAAGTTTTAAACAGATTAAATGTTATATAATTGTAAATGAATAGCTGACATTGTTAAACTAATTAACTGTTATACAACTATTAATGAGTAGCTGACATCATTCAATTCTACCTGATTGAAGCACTCAGGTTGTAAGAGTCGGGTATAACTTGGCGGTGGAGTGCAAGTCTAATCCAAAGAGCCCTTGGTTCAATCTCAAACATAAAATTATATAAGATAAGATATACAGTATGTAAGCTTTGGCACATGGCCACGATGTAAAACCATCAGCATAGTCAAGATAATGAGCACATCCATCACCCCCTAGTCACCCCTTCCCTCTGTATCCCCAGCCCTGCCATCTTCACGTGATTCTGCTGCTAATGCCGTGAGACCCAGCATTAACTGTCATTAAGAGTACTAAGAGTCATAGCTCAAAAATCCTAATAAAGATGCAGCCGTAAACACAAGGAAGGATGTGAGAGATTAGCAGTAGGATGGGCATCTGGGACGGGCAGACTCGGTCACCAGGCGGGTTAGTGAGAACCACTGCCCAGGCTGTGGACAGCGTGTGTGTGTGTGTGTGTGTGTGTGTGTGTGTGTGTGTGTGTGTGTGTGCCCTTGCACTAGGTGGCTGTGTGGCAGAGCTGTGAGACATCCTGCCTACACTGGAGCCAGCAGAATGTTCCCCTTTGTATTTCTAAGTGTGTCTTTAGATTCAAACTGTGTTTCACTACTGCAAAGACCTCGGGTAGCTTTCTTTTGCTGGTAGATGCTGTAAAGACAGATGGATGAACAGAAAGCAGCCACAAAGCCTTTTTACCTGCTTACTTAACCTTGTATAGTCTGACACTTCATTCTTGTCCAGGTATTGGACTTTTTGTCCCATACAGATCACCCTCCTTTCCTCCCACCTTCTTACGCATTACCTGACCCCCCACCTCCATCCATCTAACCAGTCCATTTCAATACAGCTGTTTCTTGATGCTCTGGTCTATCCTGGGATAACGTAACTTTGCTCTGAACCTTGATAGCAGAAATCTGTTGTCTTGTTCAAAGTGGAGCACTCTTAGAGACAATGATGCTGTCTCATGTTTGCATTAGGATGCCCAAGATACAACACGAGGAAGAATTGCTAAATATTTCCTAAGGAATCGAAGGGTGGACCCACTGACATGACTATGTGGCTTGCTAAAGTTTCTCAGCCTTGGCACTTTGCTGGTTCTTTCTGCCTGGAGTCAGTCTGTATAGTGCCAGGGTGATTAGCATCCCTGACCTTTGCACGGCAGGTACCAGTGCTTCCCTTCCCCATTTGATAACCACTGATGCTTTAAGACTTTGCCGAAGGTCACCTATGGGTATCTTTTAGGAGAGGGACATGGCAACATAGTCCTGATTGAGAATTAAACATGAACTGTCCAAGTTTTTTCTATGAAGTATCCATTAAGTGGGGGTTAGGACAATGATCTCTTCAAGCTAAAGAAAAAGACACTGAACATGCAGAACCACTCCTAAGCCCCCAGGGACCTCCCTATGCTGTGTAAGGAATCCTTCCCATTTGTCCTCCTGCTGCCAATCTGTTCTTGTGAGCATCCACGAGCCAGGGTGATAAAGCCTTCTTGTGGAAGGACTAAGTCAGCCCGTGAGCTAGTTAGTTTCTGTAATACAATACTTGAATTTAGGTTGATGAAGGTTGGCTGTTGTGCACGTTTCAGTCATTGGGATCTATAGGGAGACAGCCTTCTGTGCCACAGAGCCTGGGTCAGAGGAAACCTGAGATCACAGAGAGCAGTAAGCAAAAGAGAATGGGGGTCTAGGCCATAATATCCCCTTCTAGGATGCCCCCATACAACAGGCATGTTTCTTACATCCCCTTCTTAGAGGTCGGTGGAGAGGGCTGGTTAGTTATTGTCCACCAGATATAACCACTTGGGAAGAGGGAGCCTCAACAGAAGCATCGTCTCAGTCTGATTGGCTATGGCCATGACTGTGGAAAACTATCATGGTTGTTAATTGGTAAGAGATGACACAGTCCACCGTGGGCAACACCAACCCTAGGCCTATGGACCTGGGCTGTATAAGAAAGCTAGCTGAATGTATGTTTTAGTCATATAGCTTGGTGTTCTTGTGGGACTCCTCACAGTGGGAATGGGGGTGTCTTTGACTCTTTTGCCTGCTCTTGCAACCCTTTCCTCTTACTGAGTGGCCTCATCCAGCCTTGATATGAAGGATGGTGCATACTCTCATTGTATCCTGTTATGCCATGTTTGGTTGATATCCCTGAGAGGCCTGCTCTTCTCTAAAGGGAAATGGAGGAGGAGTGGATCTGGGGGAGGGGTGTGGGAGGAGGAGGACTGGAGAAGTGGAGGGAGGGGAGGCTATGGCTGGTATGTAATGTATAAGAAAGTAATTTTTTGAAAGGAAGTTTGTTAGCTGATCATGAACCACAGAGCAGGCTAAGCGTGTTCCTCTATGGTTTCTGCTTGAGCTCCTGCCCTAACTTCTCTCAGTGATGAGTTGTGACCTGGAAGTAAAACTGAAGTAAACCCTTTTCTTTCCTGAGTTGCATTTGGCCGTGGTGTTTATCACCACACCAGAAATCAAACTAGAACAAAAGTCAAGCCTTTAACCCACAGAACCAGGATCTGTATCCATACCATTGCAACTGGCATCTGCGATGGGGTGCCCCCCATTCTCCCCACTCTGAACAGTACAGCTCCTTTTCCTTTTGTTGACACAGGGTCTGCTGTGTATGATACACTGTCGGGAAGTGAAGATGGCAAATCATATGCCCACATCTGTCATCAGCTGGAGCTTTATTTAGAGCATTGACCACCTTGACTTCACATCTCTAAGAGTGATGAAGCCAGGTGACCCTGATTCATTTCCCATCTCTCTGAGCTGCCTGGAGCCCTCCATCTTAAGCATCTCTTCCTTCATCTCCTAGGTCCAATCTTAGCTTTAATGCATTCATTTTCTTTCTTATAACAATATGATCTATGGCGTTCATTTTGCAAGTCTAATTCAATGAACTGTTTGCTCAATGAACTATTAAAAGTAAAGGCCTCCTTCCCTGTACCCCATCTGGGCTAGATCAATGCTAGGAATGTACCCCCTAATAGTACCTCCCTCGCTCTCCACTGATATAGGTGGGTCTTCTTTCTATGTGTTGCTTTCATTGGTTAATTAATAAAGAAACTGCTTGGCCTGATAGGTCAGAACATAGGTGGGTGGAGTAGACAGAACAGAATGCTGGGAAGAAGGGAAGTGAGTCAGACAACATGGAGCCAGCTGCCAAGTCAGACATGCTGAATCTTTCCAAGTAAGCCACCACCTCGTGGTGCTACACACATTACTAAATATGGGTTAAAGCAAGATGTGAGAATTAGCCAATAAGAGGCTCAAACTAATGGGCCAGGTAGTGTTTAAATGAATACAATTTGTGTGTTGTTATTTTGGGTGTAAAGCTAGTTGTGCGGGAGCCGGGCTGGATGAAAAGCAGGCCTGCCTGCAGCTCCTTCTACACTCCACTGCTTCTCTACACTCTCCTGGAGGCAGGATACTTCTACTGTCTCTCCTTCACAGCATCTTTCTGCCCACTGATGTTTCCTCTGGATCCTTTTATGCTTCCCAGGCACATTGTTTTTCATCCTTTGCTCCTATCTGAGTTGTGAGGTTCAATTTCAAATCCCTGGGAACATTCGCTGCACATCACAGTGCCTCTTTTTGAGTCCCAGGAGCCAAGAGAAAAGCAAATCAGCCTTCTGCTCTGGTGAGCCTGCATTCACACCATGAGTCAGTGGGTCTGTCGCACGATCCCAGCTGGAATGGACGCTGCACATGATAATCTTAGAGGGAGGCCTTCTGTGCAAATGAAGAACATACGCTTCAGGGGAACAGGCTGGAACGATTCAGGCAAGACACCATTGGCAGAGAAAGCAAGCTCAGGAATGGTATTCAGGTTGTTTTGATGTCATGACGGTGGTTGGTGCCATGGTGAACAGTAGACAATATCCTTCGGAGTCGCTTTGGGCTTGAGTATTAACTTTCGTTGTGACTCAGACACATGAGAGACGCCTCTGATTTGGGTTACTGATGAGTGGGCGGCTGGTGGAGTGCTTGTACATAATGATACAAGATCGACAAGTGGGGACGGAATGGTGTCATGTATAGAAAATCCAGCAGTAGCAGAAGAGGCACAAGGGGCTTCCAGAAGGTTCTCATGGTTCACACTTCTTGACATTGCTTCAAAAAGACAGCACCATGGTGAAGGATTTTGCCATTCCATGCAGACCACCTGTGCCTAACTCCACCCATTTCTCTCGTGATTATAAGGTGCCTATATGTGACGTGAACTATGCATTAGACAAAAACGAACACAAAACCAGATTGGGAATGTGGTACACATAAGAGCAGTTTCACATATATTACCAAACCATTTGGGGACCAGTGACCCCTTATTCTTCCCTAGGGAAACTTGAGCTCTCTCCCTGTGGTTCTCAGCACTTGGAGTTCTCCTCTGTATGTGTCAGTTCTGCTGACTACATATGCAGCCTGTAGAACCTAGAAGAGAAGACACTCCAGGATCTCATTCCCAACTGCAAACGTCTTTTCACAGTGCGCATGCATGCATGTGCACACCCACCCACACATATTCACACACACACACA